>NC_012879.2:26141264-26441264 GCF_000003195.3 Sorghum bicolor
GCCCCGTCGAGCTCCCCGGCCGCGGCCATGGCGCGCCGCCGCGGCCCAGCCCCGCCTGCTCGCCTCGCCAAGGGCGCGGTCCACCGTGGACCGCGACCCCAGTGCCCGCACGGCCGGTCCACTGGACCGGGTCCACGCCGCCCCCGCCCCTCCCCCGGTATATCATGAACTGGTGTACCGTCCCCCTCCTCCCGGTCCACAGCGCCGCCATGGACCGGGTCATTCACGCGCTGCCACGTGGCCAGGCCGGCCACGGTCCCCGCGAGCCCCTGCGTTTTTGCAAAAACCCCCCCGGCTTTCCTTAAAATCAACCCGCACTCCACCCAGTTATAGATTTATTTAAATTGAGCCCCTGGTTTTTGCAGTATAGCCCCCATAGCCGTTGGTTTTTATATATTTAATCCAAAATGAGTTTTAATTCAGTTTTAATTATTTTTAATTACGAAAAATAGTTCAGTATATCTGCAGAAATGCCATTCAACTTGTTTTAGCCATAACTTTTGCATCGTAACTCCGATTTAGGTGATTGTGGTCGCTATGGTTTCGTTTCATCGAGTAGAATACAGTAGTGCAGTTGCTTTATGCTTTCGCATGCTTTGGTGTACTGTTTCTGATTAAGTTTGTTTGCTTGCATGTGTTGTTCCTATGATTGATGATTGTCGCGTTTAGCCAACGAGACATTCGTGAAGGAAGAGGTACAGGATCCCGCTGAGTTCGAGCAACCCGACTTCGATCAAGGCAAGTGCAGACACCGTTTGATCATTTTGAACCTACTCATTAATGTCATTTACTTTATATGCATGTGTCCAATGAATGCAAACCCTAAGGACATGACTAGCTTTATTTATTATTCCTTGCTCACCTGGGGTTATGTATTTGGGTAGACTAGGCTATACTAGGTTTGCTTAGCTGCTCTACTCATCTTATACACATGCCTAAACAAGTATTAGTCTCTACTCAACTTGATGCTTAAATTGTGCTGAATCTTTGGTCACTGCGGTGATGGCGATGTTGGATGCTTATGAGCATCGTGATGATGGTGGTGACAGGGGGAGCGGGTACCGTTGGTGGTCCCGTTTGCCGGGCGTACCCGTCTCTGCTCTCCGTAAGGACTTAGTCAGGGAGCGGCCCCCTGGGACTTACAGTGCAGCTCCAAGCTATATGGCTCTGGCTTGACTAATTAGCAGGACCTCCACTAGTAGGGTGTTACTTTCCGGGTAGGCGTGAGGAAGTAACTTGGGTAATGAATATTAAGTTGTCGGTTGATCGGTACGCCATGGCTATGGGTATCGACTGCCGAGCGCCCCGGCAAAAACTTGCGAGTGGCATCCTATTAGTTGGACCCTGTGAAAGGTCTCGTAGTGAGACCCTACCTGCTCACCTTGGAAGTGTTTTGGGGAGTCGCGACCCCGGGCAAATGGGAATCATGACTTGGAGTGAACGTGCACACATCTGCAGAGTGTAAAACTGATATATCAGCCGTGCTCACGGTCACGAGCGGCCCAGACCCTCACTTGATGAGCAAATTGGATTCACTGGTTACTTAGACATGGACCTTGGCGAGGTTGCTACCTTGTGATTTTGGCGGAATGGCTATTCCGTGTTGGCAGGATTGCTATCCTGTGTTAATAATTGGGGTGAATCCCTGGATTACTATAATAATTAGGATAGTCTTCTAAAAGATGTTAATTACTACTTACACTAAATAAGGGTTGGGTTTATGCTACTCATAATTAGTAATAGGTTGTTCTAATAATAGTCATAACTAAAAGTGTTCAACTAAAATGCTACCGCAGTCAAACCAAGTCAGCTTTACCTTGTTTTAAGCCTTGCATGTCATTACTTTCCGTCTGTGCTTGCTGAGTTCGACATGAGCTCACCCTTGCTATAATCATTAAAGGTTGCTCGGACGATCAGGAGTACAATTGTGATTTCCCTGAGGACTACCCTGAGTCTCCCGGTTGTTAGGCTCGTGTGGTTCTACCGTCGACCTTCCTGTGGCAAGGTGGTCCTGCTACGTCGGCGTTTAGTTTTCCCTTTATTTATGGAACAGTTTAGTTTATGTTTCCCCTCCGCACTTTGATAAACATTTGGCTTGTAATAATGGTACTTTTACTCTCATTTATGTAATTCGTTTGAACACTGTGTTTTGTACCATTGATGATGTCGGTCCATGTGTGTGAATTTGAGATCCTGGCGCACATGTGATTTGACACCCGAATGCTCTCTTACATCCGGGTGTGACAGAAGTGGTACCAAAGCCGTGTTGACCGTAGGATCACGTAGCCTAGTTAGAAACAGCCGTTTAGATTGTCCCTTTTGGGTGGAATACACCATTGGATCTATTAACTACCTTACTAACCTGTCTCATTAGACTTTATCTATTGGCCTTATCTACTTACTTTTACTAACAGCTAGGTTTATTCACTTACTTCCTGCATTTATTACCTTGTTATCATTTATTGCTTTCTATTTCTCATATTGCATTTATATTCTTGTTTCAACTTTTACTACTTGTTATTTGAACCTTTCTTTTCTACCTTGTCATTTATTATCATTCTACTCATATTACCTTCTTGTTCCTTGTTTTTCATTTATTACTTGAGTTATGTTTTATTTCTGTCTTGACAATAAATTTCATTACCTTGTTTTCACTTTATACCTTCATTACTTGCTTTTATATCTTACCATAAATACCAACAAAGTTCATATTGTCCATCCATTGTATAATCTTGGTTCATCTTCATTACACATACACTTTTACCTTCATTTATGTTATTCATTTACCTATCATTGTCATGATCTATTAACCGTTTCCTGCATGTCTATGATCTTATGCATAAGTAGATGACTCGCCACCTGACCTGCCGCAAGAGCGTTATTCGTTTCCGCCCCGTTCAAGCTGTGGAGTTCTCGTTGACTGGTCGCGTGGATAACATCGTGTTCCAGCCTAACCAGCATCTTGATGACGGTGCTAACCTCCAAGACGCGGAACCCTATGAAGGACAGCAACCACCTCAAGCTCTGGTGGTGCATGGAAGGGCGCCTTGCTGGGCACCTGGAGGAGATGATCCCTTCGGTGATGATGACATGGATGATGATGATGAGGATGATGATGATGAGGATGCACCTGGAGGACCCGGAGGACCCGGTGGACCTGGAGGACCTGGAGGTCAAGATGGACTTTTTGCTGCTGATGATGGGTGGATTGTGACAGTCTGCACCAGGGATGGTGGAGAGTGTTTCTTCCACAGCGAGCTGAAGCGTCTCCTTGACCAGCAGCTGGGACATGGCATGTTCTCAGTGGAGTACCGCAGTGAGCACTGGAGTCACCCAGACTACCCGGCGTACTGGAAGGTCTGGGCACACGTCGGCAGGCCTAACCCGACGTTGAGGGCACTGAGGATCATGTCCATACATGAGGCTGTGGCTGAGAGGTCTACCCAGATGGCGGGCATTAATGATGCTGCTCGCCAGGCTTTCTACGCATACCGTGATCACTTCTTCGAGGAGATCAGCCAGGATGAGCGTCGCTACTACCCTCGCCGTCGCCGTGGAGAGTTGGCGATGACTATTGCTTCCACCACTGATGAGCAAGACCCCCGCGTGCACAGGACTGTCAAGCTGGTGGCGGTCACTAACACCGAGCTCAACAGTTCACTAGTGGAGATGAAGCAAGTCAGGAAGGAGCTGGACGACGCCAGGAAGAGGATAGCGCAGCTGGAGGCTCAGATCACTGGAGTGCCACCGCCGTCACCTAAGTGGCCTGCTTTCTCTCCGCCTTGTGAAGATCCAGCCTATGGAGATGCCAGCGCTCGTACTACTATAGAATAGGAGCTATTCCCAGTTTAGTAATAAATAGTGCCACGCTTAGAACGTTAGCACGATCTTAGTTATGTGAGTCTATTGCTTAGTGGTTTGCTTAGTGTGCTTTGCTTGGTCTGTGTGAGAACTTGATTTATTATTGTGTTAATGGTGTGATTTGGTTCTTTGTAATGAGTGCGATGAGTTGTGGGTTATGTCCACAACGCATCAAGAACAAGATTAAGTATTAAGTTTATTTGAGATAGTTAGTTTGGGTTATCATCGGTCTCCTTTATTTGTGCTTTATCATATTTCATAATCGCTTTATCTTATCAGTCTTACTTTATCATGATCAGTTCAGTATCTATATATTACATCTGTTGTGAGTACTGTGTTTATCAACTGAGAAAGGAAAGTGAATATCAGCTGGTTCATACTGTGAGGAAAGATTTTCACATTGCAGTTTACATTACAGCTCAGGTTTACACATATGAACTACATCTGATTTTATTATATTATTTCTATACATCAGATGCCTGTCCACACCAGGAGCAACACCAATGGTGGAAACAACGGGCAGTCCAACAACAACAACAATGATCACAGCGGGACTAATGCCAACCCTCCTCCTCCTGGGAATCAGCCCATGACCATAGAGCAGTTGATGACTATGCAGACTCAACTGATGCAAGGGATGGCTCATATTATGAACCACATGCAGCAGAACCAAAACCAGAATCAGAACCAACATCAAGGAGGTAACAACGCGTTTGCCCCACCTAGGGACAAGCGTGGAGAGTTCATGAAGGGACGTCCACCGTTCTTCTCTCACTCAGCTGATCCTATGCAAGCTGAGGATTGGCTTAAAGCTGTGGAGAAGCAGCTGGTTATTGCTCAGTGCAATGACAGGGAGAAGGTTCTGTATGGCTCTGGGCAGCTTCAGGGAGCCGCACAGGACTGGTGGGATTCATATTGCTTTGCACATCAGGACCCGGATACTATCACTTGGGATGAGTTCAAGGTCGCCTTCAAGACTCATCATGTGCCTGCTGGATTGGTGAAGTTGAAGAAGAAGGAGTTTCTGTCTCTGAAGCAGGGCTCCATGACAGTTTGTGAGTACCGTGACAAGTTCACTCAGTTGTCGCGGTATTGCCCCAATGAAGTGGAGAATGATGAAGACAAGCAAGATCACTTTCTGGAAGGTTTGAATGATGGTCTGTCCTACATGATGTCGAATGTCAAGTACGCCAGTTTTCAGGAGATGGTGGACAGGGCATTGGTGCTTGAGAGCAAGCGCCGTAAGATGGAGGACAAGAAGAGGAAGTATAACTCCTCTCAGCAGCAGGCTGGTGCCAGTCGTCCCCGCTACAACAACCAGCAGGGCCCTCAGTCTCGCCCCGCATATCAGTCTGGTAACCAAGGACAGCAACAGAATGTCAGGTACAGCAACCAGAGTCAGCAGACGAGCCAGCGCTACAACAACAACCAAGTGCAGCGCCCCGCTAGTCAGGCGCCTCGCCAGAATGCCCCAGCACCATCAGGCTCTCGCCAGAACTCCAACACTGTCCCAATGAAGCCCAATGTCAACCCCGCCCCCACTAGAAATACCTGCTTCAAGTGTGGTCAGCCTGGACACTACGCGAATGCTTGCCCCCAGAGGCAGAAGAATAACAACAACAATGGAAGGGTGAATCATGTGAAGCTGGAAACTGCTGAGGAGGCTCCAGATGTGGTAGTTGGTATGTTTCTTGTCAACTCTTGCCCAACTACTGTTTTGTTTGATACTGGAGCATCACATACTTTTATAAGTGCACAATTTGTTGAGAAACATAGTATAGCCACCTGTACCATGCAAAACACCATGCTAGTTAAATCACCTGGGGGAAAGATGCATACTAATACTTTGTGTCTGGGAATGAGCATTAAAATAAGGGGGGTAGATTTTCCTGTCAATCCCATTGTGTTGGGTTCAGAAGGTTTAGATATGATATTGGGAATGAGATGGTTGTCCAAGTTTAAGGGTACTATTCAGTGTGCTGAGAAGACAGTGGCTCTAACAGCACCTAGTGGGAACAGAATTGAGGTCAGAGTTTCTATGTCACCTAGCAGTGAAGGAACAGTTTACCATGTGAGCAGTGGGTCAGTAGAAGACATTCGAGTTGTGAAAGAGTTCCCTGATGTGTTCCCAGAGGATTTGCCAGGTATGCCACCTGAACGTGAGATTGAATTTGTTATTGATTTATTACCTGGTACTGCACCCATATCTAAGAGACCTTATAGAATGGCTGTTAATGAGTTAGAAGAACTTAAGAAACAACTAAGGGAGTTACAGTCTAAGGGGTATATCCGTCCTAGTTCCTCACCTTGGGGAGCTCCAGTTATCTTTGTAGAGAAGAAGGATGGGACACAGAGGATGTGTGTAGACTATAGATCTTTGAATGAGGTCACAATTAAGAATAAATACCCGTTGCCTAGAATAGAGGACCTATTTGACCAGTTGAAAGGAGCTTGTGTGTTTTCCAAGATAGATCTGAGGTCAGGATATCACCAGTTGAGGATTAAACCCAGTGATATTCCAAAGACTGCTTTCACCACCAGATATGGACTTTATGAATATACAGTTATGTCTTTTGGATTGACTAATGCCCCAGCTTACTTTATGTATCTGATGAATAAAGTTTTTATGGAGTATTTGGATAAGTTTGTGGTAGTCTTTATTGATGATATCTTGATCTACTCCAAGAATGAGGAAGAACATGAGGAACACCTAAGACTTGTGTTGCAGAAATTGAGGGAACATCAGCTCTATGCCAAGTTGAGTAAATGTGACTTCTGGTTGAAGGAAGTGTCTTTTCTTGGTCATGTCATTTCAAATGGTGGAGTTGCTGTTAGTCCGAAGAATGTGGCAGATGTTCTTAAGTGGAGTCCACCTCAGACTGTTGGGGAGATCAGAAGTTTTCTTGGAATGGCCGGTTACTATCGGAGATTCATTGAGGGATTTTCCAGTATTGCCAAGCCCATGACTGCTTTGTTAGAGAAGGGTAAGCCATTCAAGTGGAATGAACAGTGTCAGGCTGGTTTTGAGGAATTGAAGAAGAGGTTGACTACTGCACCAATTTTGACTTTGCCAGATGTGACTAAAAGCTTTTCTATCTATTGTGATGCTTCCAAGCAAGGTTTGGGATGTGTACTGATGCAAGAGGGAAAGGTGATTGCCTATGCATCTAGACAGTTGAAGAAACACGAGGTGAATTATCCAACTCATGATCTTGAGTTAGCAGCTGTGGTCCATTCACTGAAGATCTGGAGACACTATATTCTGGGTCATAAGTGTGATATCTACACGGATCACAAGAGTCTGAAATACATCTTCACTCAGAATGACTTAAACTTGAGACAGAGAAGATGGTTAGAGTTGATCAAGGACTATGAACTGGAGATTCATTACCACCCTGGCAAAGCTAATGTAGTTGCTGACGCTCTGAGTAGAAAGAGTCAAGTGAATATGATGGAAGCCACGGAGTTACCGATGGAACTACTGGCAGAATTTGAGTATCTCAATTTGGGGTTTGTTGCTAATACCCAAGGTACTTCCATGGACATAGAACCAACTCTTGAGCAAGAGATCAGAAAAGGTCAGAAAGAGGATGAAGAGATCAAAAAGATACTTAAGCTGATAGAGGAAGGTAGAGCACCTGGATTCAAAGTTGATCAAGAAGGGATTGTTTGGCACAAGGACCGATTGTGTGTCCCTAATATTCAGAGTATTAAGGATGTGATACTGAAGGAGTGCCATGAATCTGCTTACTCTATTCATCCAGGAGGTACTAAGATGTATCAGGACTTGAAGCAAAACTATTGGTGGCCTGGTATGAAGAAAGATATTGGTGAATATGTGGCATTGTGTGACACCTGTCAGAGAGTGAAAGCGGAACATCAGAGGCCAGCAGGGTTGTTGCAACTGTTGAAGATACCTGAGTGGGAGTGGGATGAGATCAGCATGGACTTCATAGTGGGATTGCCGAAAACTCAACGAGGTTATGACTCAATATGGGTTGTAGTAGATCGATTGACCAAGGTAGCTCATTTCATACCGGTCAGAACTAACTACCGTGGAGATCAGTTAGCAGAAAAGTATATGGAACGGATTGTGTGTCTGCATGGAGTTCCTAAGAGGATTGTGTCTGATAGAGGTACACAGTTTACATCAAAGTTTTGGGAGAAGCTACATGATGCTTTGGGAACCGAGCTCAGATTCAGTACTGTTTATCACCCTCAGTCCGATGGTCAGACAGAGAGAGTCAACCAGATAGTAGAGGATATGCTCAGGTCTTGTGCTTTACAGTATGGGGATAGTTGGGATGCTAGTTTGCCCTACGCTGAGTTCTCCTATAACAACAGTTATCAGACTAGTCTTAAGATGACTCCTTTTGAAGCCTTGTATGGAAGGAAGTGTAGGACTCCATTGTTCTGGAACCAGACTGGTGAAAGGCAAGTGTTCGGCCCTGATTCATTGAGAATAGCCGAAGAAAGGGTTCAGTTCATCCGACAGACTCTGAAGGCAGCTCAGTCTAGACAGAAGAGTTATGCTGATGTGAGACGAAGGGAACTTGTATTTCAGGCAGGTGATTATGTATACCTGAAAGTGTCTCCGATGAGGGGTCTAAAGAGGTTCAATGTCAAGGGAAAGCTAGCTCCAAGATATGTTGGTCCTTTCAAGATCTTGGAAAGAAAAGGAGAAGTGGCTTATGAGCTTGAATTGCCTGCCAGCTTATCCAATGTGCACAATGTCTTCCATGTCTCCCAATTCAAGAAATGTTTGAGAGTGCCTAAGGAACAGTTGCCACTAGAGGAACTGGATCTACAGGAGGATCTAACTTATGAAGAGAGCCCTATCAAAGTCCTGGACACAGCAGAGAGAATTACCAGGAGTAAAACTAACAGGATGTGTAAAGTACAATGGAAACACCATTCCGAGGAAGAAGCAACCTGGGAAAGAGAAGATGATCTAATATCCAAATACCCTCAGTTATTCCTGGTTCATCCTAATCTCGGGGACGAGATTCTTTTAAGGGGGGTAGGTTTATAACACTCCAAATTTTTGAATTTCAAATTTAGTTTAAATTTGATTTAATTTTGGCTCAATTTGAATTTTTGGGAAATATTAAATAATTTACAAAATTAATTAAAATAAAATATAAGGTAGAAACGTGTTTGATTTTTTTTGCATTCATGCTGCTGCATAATTTTGCTTGATTTTATTTATTTTTGCTGATGCTTGTTTTGTTTTGTTTTGGAGCAAGAAAATTTTAAAAGAAAAAAAAAGAAAAATGGGCAGCGCCTCCCCCCCTTCTCCCAGCAGCGGCCCAGCCGCACAGCCCGCGGCGCCCCCTGCCCCTGCCCCCGCCTGGGCCGACTATCGGCCCAGCACCCCGCGCCCCTGCGCGCCCAAGTGGGCCGCGGCCCAGCCGCACGGCAGCAGCGCCCCTGCCCCTGCTCTCTCTGCCACCCGCTGACTGGTGGGCCCCGCAGGTGGGACCCACCTGTCATCACCCACCTCCGGCCGAGACGGACTCGGGGCGCAACCACCGCCCCGGTTTCCGCGCTTGGCGCCTCTATCCGAACCGTGCGCGCCTCCCAATGATCACCGCCGCCTATTTAAGTGCCCCCGCGTCCGCGTTCGCGACCCCCTAGAACCCTAGCCGCCTCAAAACACGTCGCAAAGCCCCTGCTCGAGCTCGATCTCGCCGGACTCGCGCCGCTGCCGTCGTGCTTCCCATCGCCGTCGTCTTTTCGCCAAGGTGAGGACCGCCGCGAGTGCGCAAGGTCGCGACGAGCTCGAAGACGCCCTCGGCACGCCCCCTCTCCCTCCCGTGCACGCGCCCTCGCTCACCTGAATTAGCCGCCGCCGCCGCATAGCGCCGCCGCGTGGCCCGTGCACTCCGGCCATGCCCAGCCGCCGCCGTCGCGCGCAGCCCGCCCACGCGCTCCGCGTGCTTCCCCGCGCCGCGTATCGCCGCCCCGTCGAGCTCCCCGGCCGCGGCCATGGCGCGCCGCCGCGGCCCAGCCCCGCCTGCTCGCCTCGCCAAGGGCGCGGTCCACCGTGGACCGCGACCCCAGCGCCCGCACGGCCGGTCCACTGGACCGGGTCCACGCCGCCCCCGCACCTCACCCGGTCCACCATGGACCGGTGGACCGCCCCCCCTCCTCCCGGTCCACAGCGCCGCCATGGACCGGGCCATTCACGCGCTGCCACGTGGCCAGGCCGGCCACGGTCCCCGCGAGCCCCTGCGTTTTTGCAAAAACCCCCCCGGCTTTCCTTAAAATCAACCCGCACTCCACCCAGTTATAGATTTATTTAAATTGAGCCCCTGGTTTTTGCAGTATAGCCCCCATAGCCGTTGGTTTTTATATATTTAATCCAAAATGAGTTTTAATTCAGTTTTAATTAGTTTTAATTACGAAAAATAGTTCAGTATATCTGCAGAAATGCCATTCAACTTGTTTTAGCCATAACTTTTGCATCGTAACTCCGATTTAGGTGATTCTGGTCGCTATGGTTTCGTTTCATCGAGTAGAATACAGTAGTGCAGTTGCTTTATGCTTTCGCATGCTTTGGTGTACTGTTTCTGATTAAGTTTGTTTGCTTGCATGTGTTGTTCCTATGATTGATGATTGTCGCGTTTAGCCAACGAGACGTTCGTGAAGGAAGAGGTACAGGATCCCGCTGAGTTCGAGCAACCCGACTTCGATCAAGGCAAGTGCAGACACCGTTTGATCATTTTGAACCTACTCATTAATGTCATTTACTTTATATGCATGTGTCCAATGAATGCAAACCCTAAGGACATGACTAGCTTTATTTATTATTCCTTGCTCACCTGGGGTTATGTATTTGGGTAGACTAGGCTATACTAGGTTTGCTTAGCTGCTCTACTCATCTTATACACATGCCTAAACAAGTATTAGTCTCTACTCAACTTGATGCTTAAATTGTGCTGAATCTTTGGTCACTGCGGTGATGGCGATGTTGGATGCTTATGAGCATCGTGATGATGGTGGTGACAGGGGGAGCGGGTACCGTTGGTGGTCCGGTTTGCCGGGCGTACCCGTCTCTGCTCTCCGTAAGGACTTAGTCAGGGAGCGGCCCCCTGGGACTTACAGTGCAGCTCCAAGCTATATGGCTCTGGCTTGACTAATTAGCAGGACCTCCACTAGTAGGGTGTTACTTTCCGGGTAGGCGTGAGGAAGTAACTTGGGTAATGAATATTAAGTTGTCGGTTGATCGGTACGCCATGGCTATGGGTATCGACTGCCGAGCGCCCCGGCAAAAACTTGCGAGTGGCATCCTATTAGTTGGACCCTGTGAAAGGTCTCGTAGTGAGACCCTGCCTGCTCACCTTGGAAGTGTTTTGGGGAGTCGCGACCCCGGGCAAATAGGAATCACGACTTGGAGTGAACGTGCACACCTCTGCAGAGTGTAAAACTGATATATCAGCCGTGCTCACGGTCACGAGCGGCCCAGACCCTCACTTGATGAGCAAATTGGATTCACTAGTTACTTGGACATGGACCTTGGCGAGGTTGCTACCTCGTGATTTTGGCGGAATGGCTATTCCGTGTTGGCAGGATTGCTATCCTGTGTTAATAATTGGGGTGAATCCCTGGATTACTATAATAATTAGGATAGTCTTCTAAAAGATGTTAATTACTACTTACACTAAATAAGGGTTGGGTTTATGCTACTCATAATTAGTAATAGGTTGTTCTAATAATAGTCATAACTAAAAGTGTTCAACTAAAATGCTACCGCAGTCAAACCAAGTCAGCTTTACCTTGTTTTAAGCCTTGCATGTCATTACTTTCCGTCTGTGCTTGCTGAGTTCGACATGAGCTCACCCTTGCTATAATCATTAAAGGTTGCTCGGACGATCAGGAGTACAATTGTGATTTCCCTGAGGACTACCCTGAGTCTCCCGGTTGTTAGGCTCGTGTGGTTCTACCGTCGACCTTCCTGTGGCAAGGTGGTCCTGCTACGTCGGCGTTTAGTTTTCCCTTTATTTATGGAACAGTTTAGTTTATGTTTCCCCTCCGCACTTTGATAAACATTTGGCTTGTAATAATGGTACTTTTACTCTCATTTATGTAATTCGTTTGAACACTGTGTTTTGTACCATTGATGATGTCGGTCCATGTGTGTGAATTTGAGATCCTGGCGCACATGTGATTTGACACCCGAATGCTCTCTTACATCCGGGTGTGACAGATTTCTTAGGTAGTGAGGTTCTCCTAATGGAAGAAGTTTTGTGCAAGGCAACGTGCTTTTCTAATCTTACTTCAGGCACCGGAGCGTACCTGGTCTGCCAGGTAATACCGGCGTGTAGCTCTACGCCGTATCCGGACATGGGGGAAACTAAGGACAAACAGGGCTGTCACCACCTGCTGCCGACCCCTCAACCGTGGGATACGAGGCAAACGAGGGTAACCTCTAACCTAGACACCACGTCTACGTTATTAGCTACTACTCTAGCGTTGCACAGGTCCTCCCGCCAGCCAGCAAGAGTCCCTCTACTAGAGTATCTACCGAGAGATAGACAATGAACCCGCAAGATTATAAGAACACGATAACGATTACTCAATAACTTCTTAGAACAAAAGAAGAAAACAACCTTTTCTTAGCCCAATATGGTATTCCAGGTTGTAGAGATACAGCTCAGGAAGCGGGCAGCACTTCGGCCCTTCCGCCAGTGCAACTAGGGGAACGGACCGGGTGCTTGCTACTTCTCTTACTCTACACTCTAACTCACTCTCCTATTCTATTCCTAACTAGAGGCTAAGGATATGAGTGGAAGCTCCGCCTCTCTATTACTACTCTTGTATCTCTCTTTATTCTTGTGGACTTGAAGCTTGAATGGATTGAATGATGATGAATGAGAGGCCCTCTCCCCCTCCTTATATAGGTGTGGAAGGTCGGTTTGGGAGGGGGTAAACTGCAAAATGCAGTCGGGAACCGCGCTAGGGCTTCGCAAGCACCGCCTCTGCAAAAGGCGGTGGGGAGCTGGTGAAAGTTCCTTGTTTGGTTTTGGTAATTGAGTGACAACTTAGGTGGACTAATAGTGTTTATGTGAGATACACAGGAGATTAGTCCACAGGTGATGATGTGATTGCACATGAGACATGACATGGAGTCATGTGACCAAGGTGGAGAAGATCAAGATGAGGCTTGGCTTGATGGACCGGTCGCAAGAGTGAAGGGCAAGTCGGAGGCTTTGAAGCGAGGGACCGCGTGTGACGGTGAAGCTTGAGCAAGACTTGGCGCCGATGGAACGAGGCAACGGTGAAGAGCAAGTGAGGTCAAGATCGATGAACCAATACGGTCACGTGATGATATGAAGTGGATCATATCATTTGGTGATTGGTTGGTGCATGTGTTGCATCAACATTGGAGGAGATGGAATGGAAAGCGCAAGGCAAAGGTACAACCTAGGGATTTTCCATTTCACCGGTCATAGGTGTGTAGAGAAGTTTATGACCGGATTTAGGATAGATGGCCGTACTATCAAGAGGGGCAAACTTGTTTGCATATCGGTCATCTAGTGCCACTTGAGCGATCTAACTTTGCATACGTGTTAGGATCGAGTGGCGTGGCATGTTGAGAGGCTAACCTCTTTGGGAAAATGTTTGTGAAAATGCTAACACACTTGCACATGGTGGTGTACACTTGGTGGTGTTCGGCGCTTTTGAGAAAATTAAGTGTATATTTTCTATTGCACCGGTGGGAAATTTTGGAGAAGTCACGGGAGTGTTTTTCACTGAGAAACACTCACCGGACGCTCTGCGCGGAGGCACCGGACGCTGGCCTTTAGCGTCCGATGTGCTGTCGGGTGTAGCAAAGTGCACCGGACGCGCCGGAGAGAGTCCGGTGCTCAGCGTCCGGTGTGCGGGCTGTTTGGCGACCCTCTCTACGCATGAGTCCGGTGAGCACCGGACGCTCAGGGTGCGTCCGATGGCTTGCGTCCGGTGACCGTGCGACTTTGCGGAGCTCTCTGCGCATGCGTCCGGTGTGCACCGGACGCGTCCGGTGTGACGCAGTAGAGCGTCCGGTGGTGCTGTGCAGGCACGCGTGCGCAGTAGCCGTTGGCGACAATGGTCGTTTTCAAACGGCTAGTGACACGTGGCTGACGCCTGAGCACCGGACGCTAGGTGTTGAGCGTCCGATGGCTCCCTGTGATCGTCCGGTGCCCACGTGTTTTGCCCAGTGAAGGGGTAACGGCTAGTTTAGCCCTTGGGGCTATAAATAGAAGTTGTGGCCAGCCTTGGCTGGTGCTGAGCACCCTTGGGACTTAGTGTCCATGCTTGGGGAGTGCTAGGAAAGCCTCTAACTCACTTGTGCTTGCAAGAGTGCGAATCAATAGCGAGTGAGTGATTCTAGTGTGTTGCATTGAGAGATTGCATCGAGTGGCACTAGGTGTTCGTATTGCAAGCCGGTGGTGCTTGTTACTCTTGGAGGTTGCCACCTCCTAGACGGCTTGGTGGCTTGTGACTCCGTCGAAGCACGCAAGGAGATTGTGCGGTGCTCCGAAGAAGACATTGTGAGGGGTATGGTGCTCACCCCGCAGGGATCGCGAAGAGCAACTCTAGTTGAGCGAGATGTGAATAGCAACAAGTGGTCCGGCCAGGTCAAGTGCTAGAGCTTGTGGTAAGCACTCCACGTGGGAGAGTGTGACTTGCGGGTCACCACTAGCAAGAGGACCGGCGGCAACCTTGGAGCTCGTCTCAACGGGGACGTAGCTTGGTGGCAACCAAGTGAACCTCGGGAGAAAATCATCGTGTCAACATTGTTCTTCCCGTTGGTTTGCAAGTCCCTAACACAAGCTTGTTCTTACGTTCATATACTTGTGCTTGTGTAGTTGCTCTTGTAATTAGTTAGCTTGTGTAGCTTGCTAGTTACCTTCTTGCTTGTGTAGCTAGAACTAGTTCCCTTGCGTGACTAATTTGGTTTGTGTAACCTTGTTAGTCACATTGCTTAGTTTGTGTAGCTAAGTAAGTTGCGCTCTCTAATTTGGCATTAGTTGCCTTGTTATTGAGCTTGCTAGTGAGCTTAGGCTTTGTGCGCTTTGCCTCACTAGTTTGAGTAGGAGCTCCCCCGGTTTGCAAAGTACTAGTTGCATAGGTTTGTGTGATCTTGCTCCTAGAATTGGTTAGGTGAGCTCTTGCTAAGGTAGCACCTTGGTTGCTTGTTTAGGATCTTTTCAAGGTGCTAGAGAACTTAGATAGAGGGGTGTAGTCTTGGCTAGACCGATAGTTTTAATTCCGCATTTGTTTTCGGTTAGCCGGCGTAATAACTTTTAGAAAGGACTATTCACCCCCCTCTAGTCCGCCATCTCGACCCTTCAGCTGGGCCAGGCCGGGGTCGGTCGACCCTAGGGGGCGGCCGCCCCCTGGCTGGCTCCTTTGGCCCAGGCCCAAAGCCCAGACGATGCTCCTCAGCCTTCTGAGTTTGAATCCAATAGCATTTCGATGCACTTCTGTATTTGAATTAAATGTGCCTTCAATTCTTTGAATTTGGCAGCTCAAACCCTAGTGTCCTGTATACACATGTGTTCACAAAAACTGTGGCATTTGGTTAGCATAAAAAGCCCTATTTCTAATGTTTGGTGATATTTTATAGAGTTTGTATGCATGTTGGCGGTATGAAAAGTGTATTTTAAGAAACGCCAACATACCCCTAATTCTATTGTCGTACACTTGTCCATTTTTACCTCTCGTCTCACTTTTTCTTTTCTTCAAGGTTCCGGGCACTTGCCCCTTTTTATTTCCTCGTATCCTCTTCATTTTTTAGAGCACTCATCTCCTTAAATAATATAGCAAGTGGTAGTAACCAAGATAACTCGAGCATTTATTTCACATGGGAAAACAGGGATAGGAAAAAGTTTTTTGGCTATTCTCTCCTTGATAGGAGTAGAATAATTTTGGGTGAATCTGGAGATGGAAATGAGTGGATGTTTGTGGATGCGTACTTTCAGAGTAGAAGTAGCATGTATGAGTGAACGTGCAAGTGAATCTTGATTTTGACCACATGACAAGCTCCTAAGGGTCTACACAGCTTGACCACACTCAATGCTCATAAGCAGTAAAAAGTAAATGTATGGTTTATAGTCTAGCAAGCATGTATATATGGCTGTGGTAGGAATTTAAACTTTCATCATACAGGAACTCATCATGTGTTATTTGAAAGATTTTCAAAGATAAAATTCTCCAGAATTCTAGCATCTCAAGGAACAGATAAACAGCAGCTCAACCTGCCCATATCATAACCGTTAAGGACTTAGACTTCAGATCAAGTACTCTTCCCACAAGTTTAGGTTTAGAGTAGGTTTAAATATAACAGTTATGCCTAAACTTAAGAGAGAGCTCAAACTTGAAAACTAGGTACATGGCAGAGCAACTATTTATCATATCCATGTAAGAGTTTATCATGAGGGTTCATAGCAAACTTTATTTATTTATTTAGCAAACTAAGCAAAGATATAAGCACAAAATTTTTATTTGGGTTTCTATGATTATGCATCTCTTTTTTTATTATTTGAGTAAAGCATAAACACGAGTAGAAACACTTAGCTAGATAAAAGGGGGTGCTCTCCCCCAAGCTGGATTTTGACGTAACTTCTTCTGATGTAGCTAGCAGGTGGCAGAGGTGTATTTGAATGTCAGCAGCACCCTGACAGCGATTAGGATGTCCTCCGTCTGCTAGTCTTCTTTGATCCTTGAATTCTATGGAGCTCAAATAGACAACAAAGCTTTGTGGAACTGGTTAAGTGTTAGCATAAATATCTAGCCTTTATCATGTTGAGCCTCCTCAATAAATGTTACTCTCTTTAGTAGGATCATAAATTTATTTTTATATTTTTATTTTTCTTTTCAAGATTGTATGAACCTGATTAACTAAGCAAACTATTTTAAATAGTTGAAAGGAAAAAGGATAAATACCAAGTTTACCTCTTGGCAAGGCATTCGGTGTTTTTAAGTCCTCCGAACGGGACTCTCTATTTTCTCAGTCGTCCTGGGATTCGCTGGATGGCGTAGTCGGTGGTTTCGGCGGCGCCTCTTCTTCGTGTATAACTATCTTCTCTCTCCACACCTGACTTGGTGCTACTATCTCCTCAGGACAGTTCTGTTCAAGCTGTATGTCTTCAGACCTTACCACTTCTCCTTCGTAGTCTGCCCAACCATCCTTGATGATTTGCCTCCTCTGGTTGCGGTTGCGTTGTCTTCTTCTTGTCCTGACCTGCTTAGAGTCTTCAACTATATAGTTAGGGTCAGTAAAATAGCGGCGTACCTTCTCAGAGGGGAAGTGCATGTGGACTTCTTCAGTTCCAATGTAGATGATTGCTTTAACAGTGCTGAGGAACGATCTCTCAAGGATGATGGGTGGGTCATACTCGTCTTCTCCCATGTCAATAACCTTCAACCTTTCGGAATGTCTGATCTGCCATGTGGAGCTAGGTCATCCTTTTTGGTCAGAAACTGTGACTTAAGTCGATGATCTTGACCTCCTTGAACTGCAGTGACCATCTTAGCTGACTCGGTCCACATTTGCTTGTTCCTGTTCCTCCTGTTGGTCCTCTTCCTTGGTTCATGTCGGGATTTCTCTGAGATTTGTGTAGTCTTATTCTTGAAGGAAAACGTCTTTCCTCCCCTTGATGTAGAGACTAATCTTGGCAGCACTGGGGCATACAAGGTGCCAACTCGGACGCAGAGGTTCTTCAATATTTCCTTTGGGAAACTTTAGTGTCTGATCGACAACCGTGGGCATAATGTTGACGCTGTAGCCAAAGTCGTAGAGTTCTTCAGGGAAGTCCACCATGTTGATGGAGATCGGTATGACGGAGTGTCCTGGATCACCTCTCTGAGTAGTTAGACCTCTATTGATTCCAACCTTGATTTTGTTGAGGACGGTTGTAGTAGTAGTTGTTGTTGTTGTAGTTGACGATGTAGTTTACATCCTTGAGCATCTCAGGGCAGTGATTGCCTAAGTATCTAGTGTCTCCAGTGTGTTTGTGCTCGTAGATCCAAGCCCTTCACTTGGTGGAGTCTGGGAGTTGTAAAACTCCTTCAGGTTTTGCTCGAAGTGTACCTGCTTATAGAGGCAAGGCAGAGATCAAGTGCATGGGCCCTGTTGGTGAAAAACACCAACAGAACCAAAAGTGTATTGGTTCTTCTCTAACCTTAAACATAGTGAGCAAGACAAAGTTGATGGATAATAAGATCATGAGTGTAGCGTTTAAAACATTTGTCAGATCAGATCGCTCGACCTAATGGAAAGATAATCTATCTATATTTATGTTTTGTTTATATCTTCCAAAGATTGAATGTGCAATGTTTTAGCTTACTAGGAACAAAGATTAAAGGACTAAACATGTTGAATTAATTGGGTTGGTTAATTTGGAGTTACAAATCATACATGTTTGTCTCTTTATTTTATGTGAACGCCAGAACCAAGGAGAAGCTTATAAAAGCGATAGTCAAGTACCTTAAGATGTTACCTTACTTGAAGAGTGATGGTACAGTATCACCATGTGGAAGCTTTCCTTTCTTAGCGGTTGTGCATCGTGTTTGTGGCACCCTCCATGGATCATCTCTTGTGTGCTATGCCTTCCTTGTGTAAATTGTTAACCTTCATGTGTCTCTCTATTTGTCTCCCATGTGAGTTTATCTCAGGACTTCGCAGGTCGATATTGAAAGTTTTCCTCCAGGGGTTAGTCCGACAAAATATACCAATGTCTACTGAAGCAGTTTTTAGTTCAGTAACCAAACTAGACTCCATGTCTAATCATATTAAGGAAGGCTATTTAATGTAAGCACCACGCTTAATTTAAATGCCAATGGAAGTATGTCGAGTACTTGCAAACCAACACTTGCTTGTGAATAGACAAAGGTAGCATGACAGCGTTTATAGAGATCTACTCAGGTGGAGATGAAAAATAAGTTTAGTGTTTAGAAAAATTGAGCATGCCTTAAAAGTAGGGACAACCAACATAGCAACATGGCAAAGGATGTTCTTATGTAAGGTATTTCTCCCAAGCTTGAATTTTGCAAAATTCAAGATTGGATGAATTTAATTCAATGTTGCATGATGATTGGTTGGGCATACCTTGCGCTTGTCATTCCTCGGATCTTCTTGCTCCAATCCTAGAAAGGTTAGTGACACGAATACCCGAAGGAATATTTCTACAATTATCTTTATATGCTCAATACAAAAGGCAATGTTGCAAATAATTAAAAGCTCATGTTACGATCTGATAAGTGCTTGTGTTAGGACACTAAGCTCGTCCTTGGGAAACCATCAAATTATGTTGGTAAAGTGGTTTCCCCTCCAACACCAACCTAAGTGTGCCTATATCAAGATCGACTCAACAATATCTGCAATATTTATTGTAGACACATGCATCGACAACCACCCTTTTAAAGTTTTTATAAATAGAAAGGAAGAGGGGAATGGAGATGTCAAATGTGGTAAGGTTGGAGAGACCAATTGATTTTGGAGATGTTTTATATGAGCAAGGACTTGGTGAGGTATTTATCAAAAATAACTTCCATGCTCACTGTTGTTTCTCTCATTCTCAAACTCCAAGGATGATTCTTCATGAATGCTTAAAATTCCTCTAGGATTGTCTCTCAAGTTTGTTTTATCCATCCATTCAATGGTGATAGCACATGGATTTTTAAAGCCCTCTAGCCATTGATGTTGCTCTTCTCAATCCTCCTTGTGGTCTTGGTGACTCTTATGCATGGGATGTCTAGAGAGATTCATAGGATCATCGGGAGGTTCAAGAGAAAGAGCATAGTAGAAATTATTAGGCTCAAGGATGGGTTTAAAGATAGGTTCGTATGAGTCATCAAAAGTGGGCGTAGAAGGGGAGAAGATGAGATTGTCTTCTAAACGGCTTTGCTCTCCTTCTATTGCATCACTTAAGATACCATCCTTGAGTCTTTCTAGATGTCCATCAAAGGGATTGGATTTGAGATGCTTTCTAAGAGATCTCTTCTTAGGAAGGTTCAGACTATATGTTCTCAAAGGTCTCTTATGAAGCAGTAAGTTTAAGCTCATCCCAAAATGAATTTCCAAAGGTAGAATTTCTTCTTCTCTTAGATTATTTTGGAGCACTACAAGTTTGGGTTGGATAGCCGAATCATGGGATTGAAATGTTTGGAAATCGGCTATTGAAACTTCCTTTCCTCGTTTGGGAGATGATTCCTTCTCTATCTCTATGATTTTTTTATGAAGACTAGTGCAAGAAGGATGTCCACAGATGAAGACATACCTTGCTTTACTAACAGATAAAGAAAGAAAAACTCTACCAAAGGTTATATGATTAAGACCAATGTGAAAATATCGAGGAAAACATGGTCTTGTAGGGCTAGGTTTAAACCAGAATTTATAGAAAGATTAAAAGATTCCCTAGGTGTAGCTAAAAGTTCATTATCTTCTTGATTAAAAGATAGGACCTCGGCTATAGAAAAGGGTTGGTTTTGACCTATTGCAATCAACTCCGGACATAGATCATAATTAGGGGCAAAGAAAGGACTTGTTGACTCTCATGGTCTATGGCTAGTCTCCGAAGGTACAAAAAATTCAATAATAGGTGTGGAATTTGAGTTATCCATAAAGATGGAAAAATAAAAAGATAAAAGAATAAAAGTATAAAAGTATAATACAAGATAATAGCAATACTAAAAGTTATCTCAGCAAACCGTCTTTCTCCCCGGCAACGATGCCAAAAATGCTTGTTGATATTTGGTAACGCCATTAGGAAATGATCCGCAAGCGCACGGATATCGGTGAGCACTTCACCCGGGAGGTTATCGAGAGTATCGTATTTATATTTTTACCACTGGGAGAAAGCGTGCATCTGACTAACCAAATTTATTGCTACTACCATTTAGGCTACAAAAAATGTGATTCAATGTGAGCGATGTATAGAGAAGACTACAACCGTAGTCTCGTTCTAACCTTGGTAAGGATGATCTACTGTTCTATTGGGGAGGCTGACGGAATCTAGACACCATAGAGGATATTCGACCCGCACCTATAAACCCTACCCATCCTGCTAACGAGATGTGGGCTGCAAAGGTAACTCGGAAATTTCATGTTGCTCGCTACTACCACGGTCCAGCTAGTCAGGGGATATCTATGAGTACCCTAGCCCAAACACCACGTTTACGCTAGCAATGATTACTCTAAACTCAACCGGAAGAGATTAAAGTAAACTCGTAAACCAAAGAATAATAAAACAAGAACTTACTTGAATTTAGAAGTCGAATTACTGAAGAATCCTAGGAGCAAGCCTCGGGTTAGGAGAACTTGATCCCGCAGGTATAACCTCGGAGTAGACACCGACAAGCCGGGCTTCCTTCGATTTACACCTCCACTCTATCTCTCTCAATCTAGTAGATCTAGTCTACTCTCACATTGGATGCTAAGCCCTAAGTCTATTTAGAGGAGAGGTTATCCTTCGAGGGCACCTCTCAACTCGATGATGAACTTGTTCTCCTCCAGGGGCCAGGGGGTCTGCTTATATAGTCCCCTCAAGTGAATCTGGGCCGTCGGATCAAACCGACATTGATTGAACGGTTATCCTTGATCCTTTAGGTCGGTGGAGCGTAATCCGTGAGACGGGTCCTGATTAGACTCTGCACCAGGGCGGACGCCCTAGGGGGGAGGGCGAGCGCCCTGCCCACGGGCCCGATCACCTTCCTATTCGTTCCCGTGGCTTCTGGAGTCTTCTAGATGATAGAAAATTGTATGACACGTTAATATCTCTATGTAAACCCGACATGTGGGCCTTTCTTCCATATTTCCTGATAACTGCAGAAATAGACAAACACCAAAACTCGTGGAATTCTGTCAGATAAAACCCTAAGTCTGGGTGTTAGTTGCATTTGGATCTTTTTCTTTATTTATTTGATGATTATATTTGGTACTTAAGGACCGTCAACAGTCACCTTTTCATCATTCAATGAAACTATAGAAAATTACATGCTCTTCACTCATCAACCTTTTCCAGACTTCTTTGATTAATTTGCGGTTGATGAGCTGGGGTCTATTTGAGATGCAATAATGTTCACTTAAAAACTTCTTCTCCAATAGATTAAGGTTGTTCTTTCCTGCAAAACATTAATGGACACATACCCGAGGGAATAGCAAGATTAAAATACGAGTTTTGTTGTCCATATATTTTTTTTATTTTCTTCTATGCTAATCAAGATGATATATGGTTTAAGATTATTTAGCATAAATTGTGTCTTTTGTGTTTTATGTTGTTGTTGCAATCTATCATGGTTCAAGGAAAAGATAACTTGTAACAAAAGATAAATGGATAAATATTACTACTCACAAGTTGAACTTTTTGTGCAAAGTTATCATCTGCCTTAATTCATCTCCGGTGTGAACTTATCACTTGACTTTCCCAGATTAATCTAAATTTTTCTTGTAGGGGTTAGTCTAGCAAAATATTCAAATATCTACTACAGCATACTAGCGGCTCAAAAATCAACTTAGACACCACGTCTAATTTGATTAAAGATGACATTTTAACCACGTCTAATTAAAAGCCTTTCAGAGCAAGATCATCACTACTAAACTAGGCACCATACTTTATTTAAGAGATAAATGAAACTACTCCAAACCTAAACATATACTATAGCAAACAAAGGTGACATGAAAGCATTATAGAGATTTATTCAGATAGAGATAAAAGAGCATGATCATGGTGAGTTTTTTTATAATGCTTGTGAGATGAATATATGAAATGGAACAAGTTATGGCTGAGGAATTTTAAAGTAAATAGTGTGAATATATGGATTAATGTAAACATGCAATGGAATGTAAAAGATAACTACTCATAATTGTTCAAGTCCATAAGCAAGACTTTCTCACCTTTATTTGATCATACTTACCATGACTCACATTTTGAAATTTGTGAGTGATGCAACATCTTTTTTCACATCACTTGAGATATGAATTGAAATCCTATGACGTCGACCTCTTTCTCCAACATTGGATTTGTTATGTTTCTTCTTATTTTGTCGGGGCATGCCGGAAGGTCATAAACCGGTCATTTATTACCCTCCATAAGATATAAAAGTAGACAAACAACGGTAATCCTTCTTGAGCAGGGGTTAATGGTTATCTCCATCACATAATTGAGTATAAGTCTATCAATGTTCCATAATTGCCTAGCTACCTTCTGCGGCAACAGCACCAAAAATGCTTGTTGGTATAAATTAACTGTACTCCTTTTAAATAATATTTAAGTAAGATTATCCGCAAGCGCACAGATATCGTAGCAATGCTACATTTTACCCGAGGGGTTTTAAATATCGTATCCACAGGGAAGGTCTATATGTAGGACTTATAACTATAATTTATACAATTGATTTGAATGATAGACCATAACTAGATTCCTACTCATAATAGGGATATGTCACTTGATAAAAGATATAAGATAAATAATGATCAGTCATCATAAATAGATAAATATCAGAGCTCTTCTAGTCATAGTAATAGCTAGCCATAGGATAAACTTAGGAAGAAATATTAAGGTAATTCTATAACTACATCAATGAATAACTCTAATTAGTGCAATTACATCTGGAAATCATTGTTAAGTCAGCCCTATATCATAATCACATGCAAAGAGGCATCAACTAATGAGGGTTTTAAGATGCAACCGTCACCTCCTTCACGACCGCGCCCAAGCTAGTCCTATGTACGGGGGGTAGACTACAGAGGAACCAACGCAGCTGTCACCTATGCGGACTACCACACGACCCGGCACGTCAGGGTGCCCTCGCAAATAAACAAGATATCTAGACACCACGTCTACATATTGTCTACCATCCACCAATTGATTGGGTAAACGCTATACGAGCAATTACATGAATTCAATAAGATCAAACCAACTATCCTATACATATAATCAAAGTAGACAATGACTATGGCAATTAAGAATATAAGAGAATAAGAACGATATTGCCTGAATTATAATAATGAATACAATAAGAGAAAGGTACTAGAGCTATACCGAACTCCACGCTCCAGACAGGCGCCAGGGGCTTTGGATCCCGCTGAAGAACTAGAACTCTTCTACTTCTAACCTAACTAGGCTAAAACTATGAACTAGAGAGGATCTGATGAACTAGAGAAGGCTCTTGATGAATGGATCTATAAATGACTTGGTGCCTTCACGGAGGGTGGTCTGCCCCTTTATTTATAGCCCAGTGGGATCGACGTGCGCTGCAGGATCAAACTGACTTAACCAAGGGCCAAGATGACTCCTTAGGGGGGCCGAAACCCTAACAGGGGGTGCCGGCCGGCGCCATGGTGGGGATTGCCGTCCCCACCTAGCGGCCTCTGGCCCTCAGTTTCTTTTGGTGTCTTCTTGATCCTTCCCACGTCTTGTTTGTGATATTGCTATGGCGGATAAGTTTCGTGTTTATTTTGCACTTGAATCCCTCTTTTTAGCTTTTCTAGAATTCACTCTGGAAAATACAGAATATGCAAAACTTGTGGAAATTGTCAGATAAAACCCTAGACTAGTGTGTTTTCATGTTTTCCTCCAGATCTAAAGTTATAATAAAAATTGATGTTATCGATCATCAACAACGTACAAGGATCCTCTAAGTCCTAGCACTAGACTGTCACTCTCTGTTGGGCGTCAAGTTGTGCGGCAAGAAGTTAGCAAAGGTAAGAGCTAGTTTAGACACCACGTCTATGCTATTCTAACTACTCGGACATTTAGCTAAAGAACCGAGCACTTCAACAAAGTAAAGCAATGCACCAGACAAGGAGAGTAATAAACTTAAATTACTAAGCCGGAATATAAATACTAGAAAGACTCGGATGAGAACTTACAAGAAGAGTCGCTTCCGCTGAGGCGCTCCATAGAGAAGACTCCCGACAGGCCAGGACTCCTCCTTGGAAGCTCCTCACTCCCTTCCCTCTATTCTCACAACAAAGATACTAATGTACTCTTTCTTCCTAAGATGGCACACTTTCTAATAAAGGACTAGGGGGTATTTATAGGGGAGGTGGAGTAGCCCCTACTCTAGTGCCACGTCAGCGATCCACGTGACCTCCGCCATGCACTATTGGATCAAACCGACCTTGGAACCGACTTTAGATGGATGGTGTGGATGATCATTACGTGGATAGCATGCTTGAGTCGATGGGAGGCCAACCGACCTAGTGGGGCTCCACCAGGGGATCGACCGATCCCCCTATGGAGGGTCGGCCCAGCTAGTGTAGGTTGGGTGGAGTCCCCACCTGTCATAGAGTGCAGCTCCACTTCTAGTTTTTCCTTTGTCACGTTGGTTCATTTCCGGTGGGCCCATTGATCCATGTGCTTTCCATGCTAGACTTCAGAAGGATGGCTCCTTAGTACCTGAGGGTGGAGAATAGCTTTAGAGGACTTCTCCTAGGTCATTGCAAGGTGTCACACCGTGGTCCCACAGGGGAGGGCTCAGCCGATCCCCCCTGTGTGGGTCTAGGGTGTCAGCCCTTGCTTGTCCTCTTTAGCTTGCTCTGATGTTGATGCTCTTGAACTTGTGTTTCTCTGTCATCTTCATTCTTTCTCATTCATGCTCATAGATATTGGCAATTTCATGTTAAATACCTGCAACCAAATAATGTCATGTACATGTGGAACCAAGTTAATTTGCACCTATGTCACTACTTGTTTGGATGACATTTCCCTCAATTTGGGAAAAAATGTTGACGGTTCTGCTAGGTAAAAACATGTCATAGTTACCGTAAACAACTAGCAGCTTGTGGTTTTCTTCCCGCGTGACGTCGGTGCACGCCGATGGTGGTGACTGCAGTAAGGGAAGCCAGCAATGTTCACTTTCCTTGCCACCGTCCTTTCTTTCTGTGTTGCTTTTTCCCTTCTAGGATTATGGTTTGGATCCTTCCAGATAGGGTCCCTCCATACTCTGTTGTTTAGGGTTAGGATTTTTTTATTCCAACTCAAAGTTCGTTCACACTTTTTTTTCATGTTCTTTCGAGTTTAATCCAAAAACAAAATCAGATAAACTGCCTTTACTTTTCCCTGTTAGGGTTTGATGGATCCGCATTGGTAGAACTTACAGGACTTCTAGCGGTAGATTGGCATCGGGTTGAACTCCTCGGCGTCGCGGACGTTGAGGATGAAATGACGACGAGTCGATGCGGAGGCTGTGACAAAATCTAGTGGCACTTCCCGTCACTCTGCCCTTGAAAACGGATTAGGGTTTGGAGAGTAGGGCGTGGTGGCTACCGTCACTACTACAGAACAGGCCTTTGGTCAGTTGAACAAAATGAACAATAATCTCGGCCCAATCAGCGTCCAGGACAAAAACATCTCTACACCCGGTTGGTGAGAACAACCGGGACTTAAAGTCCCCTGCCCAACGGCTATGGTGTCAGAGATCAGCAGAAGGGACCTTTAGTCTCGGTTGGTATCCCCAACCGGGATTAAAGCCTAGCCTTTAGTCCCGGTTGGTATCCCCAACCGAGAGTAAAGCCCAGCCTTTAGTCCCGGTTGGTAACACCAACCGGGATTAAAAGTTGTTGTCTTGGTCCGTCTCACCGGCCAGGACTAATGTTGGACTTTAGTCCCGGTTGTTAAATGGAACCGGGACAAAATGTCCTACCCCATATTTGAACTCTTCTTCTTCCCCTGGCCGAGCCCATCGATCTTCACTCTTTTGTTGTGCACTTCATTTGCAGTTGCTTGTTCTTGCTCTTATCTCCAGCTATTGATTCATTTCATCATTTCTACGCCGTCATCGACTTGTTAAGAGGTCACTAGCTTCATCTTCTCAACATTTAGCAGCAGCATATGTCATTTCCTAGTGCTATGTTTGTTGTTTTTTATTTTATGGTTTTTTAAGAGGTCATTAGCTTCATCGTCTTCTCAACATCGACGTGTTTTTTTAGAGTAATAGTGATACTATGTTTTTTATTTTAATTAGTTTAGAAAAAATTAAAAACATATAATACTTTAATTTGCAATATTTGACTGAGTTAATTAGTTAATTATAACTAGTATGCATATCACATTTCATGATTATTTAGAAAAATAAAGAATTTTTGTGCTTTTTTAATTTTGCTTGTTTAGAGAAATTAGAAATAGAGATTTTTAGGTTTTTTGTTACTTTAATTTCTCTATTAAAAATTAGAAACTTATATTTCTTTAAATTTGCAATTTATGACATGGTTAATTAGTTAATTATAACTAGTATGCATGTCGCATTTCATGATTAGTTAGAAAAATAGAGAACTTTTATGTCTTTTTAATTTTGCTGGTTTAGAAAAATTAGAAATAGAGAATTTTAGGTTATTTGTTACTTTAATTTCTCTATAAAAAATTAGAAACTTATAATACTTTATGTTGTAATGCAGACAATGACAGGTCATTGGATGTACAATGCCGATCGCCGCTCCAAAGAATTCATTGATGGTGTGCATTATTTCTTAAGAGTGGCCGAGGAAAACAAGCGGGATGGATTCATATGTTGCCCATGTGCCTTGTGTTAGAATTTGAAGAAATATTCTAGTTCTAGAAATATTCACTCACATTTGTTGAAGTCGGGTTTTATGCCAAACTATATTTGTTGGACCAAGCATGGAGAAAACGGGATAATGATGGAAGAAGGTGAAGGAGAACAGTTGGAGCCTGACGACATTATTGCTCAATATGGTGACTTCGGTGATACATTAATGGGAGAAGCTGAAGATAAGGCAGGTGCAGAAGGCACACCTGTTGAAGATGATGCTCTTGGTGATGTCATTCGTGATGCATAGAAAGATTGCGAAAGTGAAAAAGAGAATACAAAGTTTGACCACATGTTAGAAGATCACAAGAAATTACTATACCCATCTGCCCAGGATGGGCAAAAAAAATTGGGTACTACACTGGAGTTGTTAAAATGGAAGGCACAGAATGGTGTATCTGATAAGGCATTTGGCCAATTACTGAAGATCCAAAAAAAGATGCTGCCGAAGCCTAATGAACTGCCCACTACTACATACGAAGCAAAACAGATCGTCTGTCTTTTGGGATTAGAAATCAAGAAGATACATGCATGTCCTAACGACTGCATCCTATACTGTGGCAAGGACTACGAGAATTTAGATGAATGCCCCATATGTAAAGCATCACGGTATAAAATCATGCGAGATGACCCTAGCGATGTTGAGGGGGAAGAACGTCCCAGAAAAAAATCCCTGCAAAGGTTATGTGGTATGCTCCAATAATACCACATCTGAAACATCTTTTTAGAAATAAGGACCATGCAAAATTGTTGCGGTGGCACAAAGAAGACCGTAAAGTAGACAACATGTTGAGACACCCTGCTGATGGGTCCCTGTGCAGAGCAATAGACAGGGAATTTCCAGAGTTTGCAAAAGACGCAAGAAACTTAAGGTTCACTTTAGGTACAGACGATATGAATCCTTTTGGTGAGCAGAGCAGTAGTCATAGCACTTGGCCTGTTACACTATGTATCTACAACCTTCCTCCATGGTTATGCATGAAGCAAAAGTTCATTATGATGTCGGTGCTCATCCAAAGCCCGAAGCAACCAGGTAATGACATTTATGTCTATCTAAGACCATTAATTGAAGAACTCATTCTTTTATGGAGTGAAACAGGTGTTCGTGTGTGGGATGAGTACAAACAGGAACACTTCGACCTGCGAGCATTGCTGTTTGTGACAATCAATGATTGGCCTGCTCTAAGTAATCTTTCAAGGTAGACAAACAAGGGATATAATGCATGCACACACTGTTTTGATGACCTTGATAGTATATATTTGAAAAAATGCAGAAAGGTCGTGTACCTTGGGTATCGTCGATTTCTTTCTATGAATCACCCAGTTAGAAAGAAAGGAAAGCATTTTAAAGGTAAGGCAGACCACCGATGCAAGCCTCGCAACAGAACTGGAGAAGATGTATTTGAGATGGTTAAGGATGTGAAAGTAGTTTTTGGTAAGGGATAAGGCAGCCAACCAGTTCCAAAAGATGTAGCGGGTCATGCACCCATGTGGAAGAAGAAGTCAATATTTTTGGAGCTACCCTATTGGCAAGTCCTAGAGGTCTAGAATGCGATCGACTTCATGCACCTAACAAAGAATCTTTGTGTGAACCTTCTAGGATTCATGGGTGTGTATGGTAAGCCTAAGGATTTACTTGAAGCACGAGAAGACTTGCAACGCATGGAAGAACGAGACAACCTGCATCCAGAGAAGACAGATGATAGGAACCAATATTTAAGACCTGCTAGCTACACTCTTAGCAATGAAGAGAAAGAAATCATGTTTGAATGCTTAAGCAGCATCAAGGTCCCATATGGATCCTCCTCTAATATAAAAGGTATAATTAATGTGCCCGAGAAGAAATTTCTAAACTTAAAGTTGCATGACTGCCATGTGCTTATGACGCAATTGCTTCCAGTTACATTAAGAGGAATTCTACCTCCACATGTACGTCTGGCCACCGTAAAGCTATGTGCATTCCTCAATGCAATTTCTGAGAAGGCAATCAATCCACTAGAACTAGCGGCTCTACAGAATGATGTGGTTCAATGTCTTGTCAGGTTTGAGTTAGTGTTCCCTCCATCCTTCTTTGATATCATGACACACCTCCTAGTTCATCTCGTCAAGGAGATCAAAATTCTTGGTCCTATGTTCCTACATAACATGTTTCCCTTTGAGAGGTTTATGGGAGTTCTGAAGAAATATGTTCACCAATGTGCTCGGTGAAAGCCCTAGTTTGGTTTTGGATAATTGATGAAACCCTAGTACTAACCTCTATACTATGTGTGTGTAGACTTAATGAGGTTGGTACATGCCAAGTGATGGAGCAAGTGATGATCATGATGATGATGGTGATGACCACAAGATGATCAAGTGCTCAACTTGGAAAAGAAGAAACAGAAATCAAAACCCTGTGGAGATCAAGGCAAAGGTATTGCTTAGGGTTTTGGTTTTGGTGATCAAGACACCATAGAGGGTGTGATCACATTTAGGATAGATAGCCATACTATAAAGAGGGGAATTCTTTGGCTAAGTGGTTATCAAGTGCCACTAGGTGTCATTGTTCATGTGCATGCATTTAGAATCTAGAGAGCTAACTTAACTCCTTCAAAGAAAATGATTGTGAAAATGCTAACACACATGCACACTTGTTGGTAAACACTTTGTGGTGTTGGCACACTTTGAGAAGGATGTGGAGTTTGAAGGGTAGAGAGAGGATGGGTTCCTCTCTCCCTCCCGCCAAGCATATCTTCTATTGCACTTTTCGACAGAGGTGGGATTTGGCGCTTTTCGAGAAAATTAAGTGCATATCTTCTATTGCGCCAGCGGGAAAATTTGTAGAAGTCATGGGAGTGTTTGGCCACTGAGGCGCCGGACGCTGAGTCTGTGCGTCCGGTGTAGTCAGTGCCTGGCCCACCTAGGGTAAGGCACTGGACGTAGACTTGTGCGTTCGGTGCTATGTGTCCAGTGTGAGGTCCGTTTGCAGACCTCCCTGCGTTTTAGTCTGGTGAGCACCGGACGGTCCGGTGCTCAGCGTCCTGTGCCCTGCGTGTTTGCAGTCCTCCCTGAGTTTAGGACCGATGCCAACTTAGGAGTGTCTGGTGCTTTGCAGGTTACCGTTAGACTCTAACACGAGAGTTTCAAAAGGCGTTGAGCGTCCGGTGCCCCCTGAAGAGCGTCCGGTGACCCCGTATTTCGTCCAGTGAAAGAGCCTACGGCTCTATTTGTTTGAGGGGCTTATAAATACTTGTTGGCCGGCTTAGGACACATACTCTTGGCATTCTAACATACTTGACATCCTTGTGGGCCTAAGCAAACATCTCCCACTCATCTCCTTCATAGATTATTCATCTTTGTGAGATTGGGAGTGATTCCAAGTGCATTTGCTTGAGTGATTGCATCTAGTGGCACTTGGGGATCGATTTGGCTGCGGTTTTCTTGTTACTCTTGGTGGTTGCTGTTGACGGTCCTTAAGTACCAAATATAATCATCAAATAAATAAAGGAAAGGATCCAAATGCAACCAACACCTAGACTTAGGGTTTTATTTGACAGAATTCCATGAGTTTTGGTGTTTGTCTATTTCTGCAGGGGGTTATATGGAAATATTGAGGAAAGGCCCACACGTCGGGTTTACATAGAGATATTAATGTGCCGCGCAATTTTCTATCATCTAGAAGACTCCAGAAGCCACGGGAACGAACGGGAGGCCGAGCGGGCCCGGGGGCAGGGCGCCCGCCCTCCCCCCTTGGGCGCCCACCTTGCTAGGGAGACCAATCAGGTCCCGTCTCGCGGATTATGCTCCATCGACCTAAAGGATCAAGCAGAACCATTCAATCAATGTCGGTTTGATCCGACAGCCCAGATTCACTTGAGGGGACTATATAAGCAGACCCCCTGGCCCCTGGAGGAGGAAAACCCTCATTATTCATTAGCATATTTTCTAGAGAGGATTCAGAGAGAGAGGTTCCTTAGGGTTCCACCTCATAGGGCTTAGCATCCAATGTGAGAGTAGAACTAGTTCTACTAGATTGATAGAGATAGAGTGCAGGTGTAGATCGGAGGAAGCCCGGCCTGTCAGTGTGTACTCCGAGGTTGTACCTGCAGGATCAAGTCTCCTAACCCGAGGCTTGCTCCTTGTTGACGGTCCTTAATACACACATTCAACCGTCAATTAATCATGGAAAAGGATCCAAATGCAACCAACACCCAGACCTAGGGTTTTATCTGACAAAATTCCACGAGTTTTGGTGTTTGTCTATTTCTACAGGGGGTTATCAGGAAATATGGAGAAAAGGCCCACATGTTGGGTTTACATAGAGATATTAACGTACCGTGCAATTTTCTATCATCTAGAAGACTGCAGAAGCCACAGAAACGAAGCGGAGGCAGAACGGGGCCTGGCCCAGGGCGCCCGCCCTAGAGTTCTGCCCAATCACGTCCAAACTCGCGGATCGTGCTCCACCGACCTAAAGGATCAAGGATAACCGTTCAATCAATGTCGGTTTGATCCGACGGCCCAAATTCATCTGAAAAGACTATATAAGAAAGGCCCCCTGGCCCCTGGAGATCATACCTCTTCTACAGAATCAAAGTTAGGGTTTCAATTCTTCATCCAAGTAGAGAGGATCCCTCTAGTTCATCTAGTTCTACCTCTAGTTCATCTAGTTCTAGTTCTAGTTCTAGTTCTAGTTCCTCTAGTTCTAGTTCTAGTTAGTTCTAGTTGTAATCTAGAAAATAGGGAGAGAGAAGAGGAGAGCGAAGCAGGAGGAGCTGGATCTGTCGGATCTTCCTCAACATTGTACTTTTGCAGCAACTGGTTCATTCTTTATCGTTCTCCAGGTTCTTCAATTCATAATCCTGAGTTCTTTAATTACTTTTATTTACATTCAAGTTATTTATTGGATTCCCGCTTGCATCTAGTGCTCTAATCTTTGCAACATTAGAGTAGTAATTAATAGATTAGACGTGGTGTTTAGTCTTGCAATTACCTAGAATTGCACCCAATCGTGCGGATTGTTGTTGTAGCCTTTGGGTAGTGACAGCCCTAACGGTCGACGTATTCCACCTCGTTCGGATCGGTGTTTGTAGGACCGTAGTCAGACTTTCCTAGCCCCCTTCTCATCTCTTTCTGTGGTTAGTGCTCTGATGTCTCGAAATAAATAATCTTTGAAGTAATTCTTGATTCTTGGATCAACTAGAGAACTCTCAGGAAACTTCCTCTCTTCCCACCAAAAATAATTATATAGTTATCCTTGGGCGATCTTGAATCTTAATTAGTACACTCACATTCCCTGTGGAAATCGATACTCTGGAATACTCCCGGGTGAAAGCTACATCGGTTTCCGTGCGCTTGCGGATTTTCTGTTTGCGTTTAAAATACCCAACAAGCTTTCTGGCGCCGTTGCCGGGGAACGGTAACTGTGCTAGTTTCGAACCAAGTCGTCCGTGTATCCTTTCCATTCTTTACCACACTCACATTACCATCTTCACCACACCACATGGATTTCATTCCTATCTATAAATTCTTTGCTCCAAAGGGCGAGTTATTAGAGCCACCACCATCATCACATCCAATTCTTACGGATGGCTACGACCTCGGCCCTGATCTAATAGCCATGATTCAAGAGCAACCCTTCTTTGGGCAAGTAGATGAAGATCCATACACCCACCTTAGAGAATTTGAGCAGTTGTGCTCTTGCCGATCTATTTTCGGCATGACACAAAAAACCCTTAAATGGAAATTATTTCCGTTCTCCCTTTTGGGAAGACCAAAAAAGTGGTATGCTCATTCTGTAGGAGGCATTAATGGAAATTGGGATGAACTTCGGGACAACTTTTGTCTCGCTTTCTTCCCACTTTTTCGAATCGCTGACCTTAGAATCGAAATTCTTACATTCAAACAAAGAGAGAAGGAAACTTTAGGAGCAGCTTGGGCTAGGTTCACAAGCCATACCAATTCCGGTCCAAACCTTTTATCGTGGTCTAATCAAGGAAGCTGCTGTTCACCTCAACATTGCTTCAGGAGGCTCATTCACACACAAACTTACAGATGAGGGGAGAGCTATCCTAGAGAGAATCCTTGAGAATACCCCTTACACAGGCATTTATGATGAGTTTCCTGAAGAAGAAGAAGAAGTCGAGCCTGATCCTAAACCAAAAGATGAGCAACTTGCAACCGAGTTAGAAATTCCACCTGACCCACCTATTAATTTGGTTGTAGAGAAACCTCCTGATAAGGGAATGCAAAACAACTAAGAGATGATGAACCACCACCTTTAGAGCATCCCTTTGAATTCGAGGAAGATCTTTTTGAAGATTATGGAAACACCTCGAATTTTCCTATCCAAACACGACCTCTAGCAGGGACCACTCAATCCATTCTAAGAGTAGAATCTGTTGACATAGAACACATCAAAAGCCTATCGGCTATTCTGAGTTATGAATGGCTAACTGAAGCAGAGCTGTCTCTTGAGGTAGCTTGGATCATCACTCCTTCAACCATTCTTCTATGCCAAATTAGAAGGTCCGCTAGGAAGGTCCACTACAATCCATATGTTGGGATAAATGTTATTTCCAAGGAGTTAGCTGACACTCTTTATCCCAACGAGTCCATAACCCTATCTCAAAAACTTTTACAAAGTCCATCTGGATTAATTCTAGAAAGCCATGGGGTATTAAGGGCAGTTCCTGTTAGAATCAAGGACTCTGGAATATGTCTAGATTTTCACATTTTTGACATACCGGAGATTCCTCTCTTGATTGGCAGACCAATCATGAAACTTCTACAGGAACAACCACAACGAGGTCATTTAGACTTCAAGGTTGGGAATTCCACTATTGTTGTTCCTCTTGCTAGATCAATTAACACGATAGTGGAACCCAAACTTGAACCAGATCCTATTGAGGAGATCTTAATGCTTACTCAAGAGGAGATGGCCCAACCATTCTTTAATCATGAACACTTTGTTCAAGAAGAAGAAGAGTTGGTAGAACCCGTTGAGCTAGACAAAAATGAACAACCTTCACCTCCTTTGATAGAATTAAAACCTCTTCCTTCTGGCCTTAGATATGTCTTCTTGCACAATAACTCAAAAACTCCAGTAATTATCAGTGACAAGCTTTCCGATTATGAAACACAACAACTTGTCACTATTCTTGAAAGGCATAGATCAGCATTTGGCTACTCTCTCAAAGATCTCACGGGCATTAGTCCCATTCTCTATACTCATCGTATCCTTATTGATCCCAATTCTACACCTTCAAGGGAACCACAACGGAGACTTAACAATGCTATGCGAGAGGTTGTTAAGAAAGAGGTCCTCAAACTCTATCGTGCTGGGATTATTTATCCTGTGCCACGGGTTAGCCCTGTCCAAGTAGTGCCAAAGAAAGGAGGAATGACGGTTGTTAGGAATGAGAAAAATGAACTCATCCCTCAACGAATTGTCATTGGGTGGCGTATGTGTATTGACTATCGAAAACTCAACAAGGCTACAAAGAAAGATCACTTTCCGTTACCCTTCATTGATGAAATGTTGGAACGGCTTGCAAACCACTCTTTCTTTTGTTTCCTTGATGGTTATTCTGGATATCACCAAATCCCAATCCACCCAGATGACCAAGAAAAGACTACCTTTACATGCCCGTATGGAACTTATGCATACTGACGAATGTCGTTCGGATTGTGCAATGCTCTAGCTTCTTTCCAACGGTGCATGATGTCTATTTTCTCGAACATGATTGAGAAGATCATGGAGGTTTTCATGGATGATTTTACCGTCTATGGCAAAACCTTCGATCATTGTTTGGAGAATTTAGATAGAGTCTTGCAGCGATGTGAAGAAAAGCACTTAATCCTGAACTGGGAGAAATGCCATTTTATGGTCGAGGAAGGAATAATGCTAGGACATAAAGTGTCCGAACGTGGTATAGAGGTGGACAAAGCAAAGATTGAAGTTATTGAAAAACTTCCACCTCCCACGAATGTGAAAGGAATCCGTAGCTTTTTGGGACATGCAGGGTTCTATAGACGCTTTATCAAGAATTTCTCTCAAATTTCTAGACCCCTAACTAATCTCCTAGCTAAGGACGCACCTTTCATCTTTAGTGATGAGTGTCATGAATCTTTTCAAACTCTTAAGAAAGCACTCATCTCAGCCCCAATTATCCAACCACCTGATTGGAATCTTCCTTTTGAGATCATGTGTGATGCTAGCGATTTTGCGGTTGGTGCCGTTTTAGGACAAACCAAGGATAAAAAGCTTTATGCCATATCCTACGCTAGCAAAACCTTGTCTGGACCACAACTCAATTACACTACAACTGAAAAAGAGCTTTTGGCTGTTGTCTTTGCTATAGACAATTTTAGATCTTACTTAGTGGGAGCAAAGATAATCATCTATTCAGACCATGCTACTCTCAAGTACCTCCTCAATAAGAAAGATGCTAAGCCTCGTCTAATTCGATGGATTCTTCTACTCCAAGACTTTGACATAGAAATCCGAGATAGGAAGGGAGTTGAGAATTCCGTAGCCGACCACTTGTCTAGGCTTCAATATAAGGAAACACATGATGAGCTTCCCATAAATGACTACCTGAGGGATGACACCCTGCTTAAGGTAACACATGCAGATCCATGGTACGCAGACATCGTAAACTTTATAGTAAAAGGCTATGTCCCACCTGGTACAAACAAAAGGAAGTTGCTTCACGATAGTCGTGTCCACCTTTGAGATAAGCCATATCTTTTTCGAGTCTGCGCTGATGGACTCCTGAGAAGGTGTGTTCCTATGGCTAAGGCTACTCAAATTATGGAAAGATGCCATGCCTTGCCATATGGAGGACACTATGGAGCATTCCGGACACATGCTAAAATTTGGAAAGTGGCTTTTTCTGGCCAACGATGTATGAAGATACAAAGGACTTTGTCAGGAGATGCCACCGATGTCAAAAACATGGGAATATCAACTCACGAAATGAAATGCCTCTCACAAATAATCTTCAAGTAGAACTTTTCGATGTATGGGGCATTGATTTCATGGGGCCATTCCCTATTTCCGGGAATTGCGAGTATATCTTAGTAGCTATGGACTAGTGTCCAAATGGGTAGATGCCCTACCTTGTCGATCAGCTGATTCAAAACATGCCAAGAGAATGTTCCATGAAGTAATCTTTCCTCGCTTCGGTATACCCCGGATAGTTATAAGAGATGGAGGTTCCCACTTCAACGACAAAATCTTCCGGAAGTACCTAGCCAATCATGGAGTTCGACACAACATCGCAACACCATACCATCCTCAAACTAGCGGTCAAGCCAAAACATCTAATAAACAAATCAAAAATATTTTACAAAAGACCGTAAATGAGATGGGTAAGGGGTGGAAGGACAAACTTCCTAATGCACTTTGGGCATATAGAACTGCATTCAAAACACCCATAGGCATGTCACCTTATCAACTTGTATATGGAAAAACTTGTCATTTGCCTGTGGAAGTAGAGTTTAAGGCTCATTGGGCACTCAAGAAATGGAACATGGATCTCCACCTCGCTAGCGAGAATCGTCTGATGGAATTATCTGAGCTAGAAGAATGGAGAGAGAAAGCCTACCACAATTCAAGGATCTATAAAGAGAGAACAAAACGATGGCATGATAAGAGAATCAAGCACAAGGAGTTTAAGCCTAGAGATAAGGTTCTATTATTCAATTCAAGAGTTAAGCTCTTTGGGCATGGTAAGCTACGAAGTAAGTGGGATGGACCATACAAGGTTATTGACACTTCAACTCATGGAGCCATTACCATCCAAGATGACATAGGTAACACTTTTAAGGTAAATGGTCAACGCTTGAAAACCTATCTCGAGCCACAAAACAACCTGGTAGAGGAACTTGATGTGATTGAGTTCATAGAATTCTCATATTAAGCTCTCATAAGCTCTAGACAATTACCTAACCCTTAACATGCTCCACGAGTTTTGTTGTCTATTTGGGTTGTGCAGGATTTTGAGGCTTAAGAAGAGTGAGACCGAACATGCAGGCCACAAGAGTGAACGACTATGTCAACATCAAACTTGGGGGAGGCATCCCCACGTGTATCTAGATAAGTATTACTTTTCTTTCTTGGTTTTATTTACTAGTATTCGGAAATAAATAAAAAAATGGTATAATCATGAAACCACATAAAGTTTTTCTTTTGAGTAATATACAATAGTTTTGTGTAATCCTAAGTTTTAAATAAAATAAAAAGAAAGTTTGATCCAAGTCTAGGTAATTGACAAACATGATATGAGAAGGTCTGAGCTACTATTTAACTTGTTCCAAGTTTTGCTAGAGTTCTGGAGATTTTATCTTTTGAAAATCTAAAAAAAATTGAGATCCTGTTTCACATAATACCTAGAGTCTTATAAGATATAAATATTAAAACTGTGGGCACTTGCTTTGTTCAAGCCATTGTTAATTCTTGTAGTTTTGGTTGAGAGAATTATCATGCTCCAAAGATCAAGATATTTTTGTTTTAAAATATAAAAGATTCACTCTTCCGAAGTATTATTGCGTTAGAGGCATGGGACTATGCAAAAATTTGATTCGAAAAAAAAGAAGTGAGACGAGAGGTAAAAATGGACAAGTGTCCGAAGTAGAATTAGGGGTACAAAGATACCCACCTGAGTGGAATAAATGGACACGTGTCCGATAGTAGAATTAGGGGTACTTGGTGCCCACTTGAAAAAAAAAGAGAAAGAAAAAAATGATAGCCCATGGTCCATCTAATAAGCAATATGCCAGTAAGAGATGACAAACTTTTCAAAAAGGTCAAAGGTCTTGATCTAGGAGTATGACATCCCTCTCCCTTGCTCCGAGCATTCACATAGCAAAATGCAAAGTAAGTATGCTAAAACTTTTAAAGCTCTACTTATATATCTTTCGAGAAGAAGGCAAATTCCTCAGTTTTATTTTACAGACTTATGAAAAACTCGAGAACAAAGGTAAGACAGAAGAACTTGAGACATAGTGCTTGACCTGATCGTTCTGTTTTTCAATCACTTAAGACCTTAGTGATAACATAAAAACCCTGTAATAAGAGGCATAAAAGTAACCCCTGTTTTCTTGCTGATTTTAGCTTTGCTCAGGGACAAGCAAAGGTTAAGTTTGTGGGAGCTTGTTGACGGTCCTTAATGCTCACATTTAATCGTCAACTAATCATGGAAAAGGATCCAAATGCAACTAACACCTAGACTTAGGGTTTTATCTGACAGAATTCCATGAGTTTTTGTGTTTGTCTATTTCTGTAGGGGGTTATCAGGAAATACAAAAGAAAGACCCACACGTCGGGTTTACATAGAGATATTAACGTACTGCGCAATTTTCTACCATCTAGAAGACTCCAGAAACCACGGGAACGAACGGGAAGCCGAGAGGGCTCAGGGACAGGGCGCCCACCCAAGTCCTGAGGGCGCCCGCCCTGGAGTTCTGCCCAATCATGTCCAAACTCGCGGATCATGCTCAACCGACCTAAACGATTAATGATAACCGTTCAATCAATGTCGGTTTGACTCGACGGCCTAGATTCATCTGAAAAGACTATATAAGCAAGGCCCCCTGGCCCCTGGAGATCATACCTCTTCTACAGAATCAAAGTTAGGGTTTCAATTCTTCATCCAAGTAGAGAGGATCCCTCTAGTTCATCTAGTTCTACCTCTAGTTCATCTAGTTCTAGTTCTAGTTCTAGTTCATCTAGTTCTATTTCTAGTTCCTCTAGTTCTATTTCTAGTTAGTTCTAGTTGTAATCTAGAAAATAGGGAGACAGAAGAGGAGAGTGGAGGAGGAGGAGCTGGATCTGTCGGATCTTCCTCAACATTGTACTTTTGTAGCAACTAGTTCGTTCTTCATCGTTCTCCACGTTCTTCAATTCATAATCCTGAGTTCTTTAATTACTTTTATTTACATTCAAGTTATTTATTGGATTCCCGCTTGCTTCAAGTGCTCTAAGCTTTGCAACATTAGAGTAGTAATTAATAGATTAGACGTGGTGTTTAGTCTTGCAATTACCTGGAATTGCACCCAATCCTGCGAATTGTGGTGGTAGCCTTAGGGTAGTGATAGCCCTAATGGTCGACGTATTCCACCTCGTTCGGATCGGTGTTTGTATGACCGTAGTCAGACCTTCCTAGCCCCCTTCTCATCTCTTTATGTGGCTAGTGCTCTGATGTCCCGAAATAAATAATCTTTGAAGTAATTCTTGATTCTTAGATCAACTAGAGAACTCTCAGGAAACTTCCTCTCTTCCCACCAAAAATAATTATATAGTTATCTTTGGGCGATCTTGAATCTTAATTAGTACACTCACGTTCCCTGTGGAAAATTGATACTCTAGAATACTCCTGGGTGAAAGCTACATCGGTATCCGTGCGCTTGCGGATTTTTCTGTTTGCGTTTAAAATACCCAACAGTAATCTAGAAAATAGGGAGAGAGAAGAGGAGAGCAAAGGAGGAGCCGGATCTGTTGGATCTTCCTCAACATCGTACTTTTGCAGCAACTGGTTCGTTCTTCATTGTTCTCTAGGTTCTTCAATTCATAATTCTTGAGTTCTTTAATTACTTTTATTTACATTCAAGTTATTTATTGGATTCCCGCTTGCATCAAGTGCTCTAGTCTTTATAACGCTAGAGTAGTAATTAATAGTGGTGTTTAGTCTTGCAATTACCTGGAATTGCACCCAATCTTGCGGATTGTTGTGGTAGCCATAGGGTAGTGACAGCCCTAACGGTCGACGTATTCCACCTCGTTCGGATCGGTGTTTGTAGGACCGTAGTCAGAGCTTCCTAGCCCCCTTCTCATCTCTTTCTGTGGTTAGTGTTCTGATGTCCCAAAATAAATAATCTTTGAAGTAATTCTTGATTCTTAGATCAACTAGATAACTCTGAGGAAACTTCCTCTATTCCCATCAAAAATAATTATATAGTTATCCTTAGGCGGTCTTGAATCTTAATTAGTACACTCACATTCTCTGTGGAAAATGGATACTCTCGAATACTCCCGGGTGAATGCTACATTGGTATCCATGCGCTTGCGTATTTTTCTATTTCGTTTAAAATACCCAACAGTAATCTAGAAAATAGGGATAGAGAAGAGGAGAGCATCGGAGGAGCCGGATCTGTTGGATCTTCCTCAACATCGTACTTTTGCAGCAACTGGTTCGTTCTTCATCGTTCTCCTAGTTCTTCAATTCATAATTTCTGAGTTCTTTAATTACTTTAATTTACATTCAAGTTATTTATTGGATTCCTGCTTGCATCAAGTGCTCTAGTCTTTATAACGCTAGAGTAGTAATTAGTAGTGGTGTTTAGTCTTGCAATTACCTGGAATTGCACCCAATCCTGCGGATTGTTGTGGTAGCCATAGGGTAGTGATAGCCCTAACGGTCGACGTATTCCACATCGTTCGGATCGGTGTTTGTAGGACCATAGTCAGAGCTTCCTAGCGCCTGTCTCATCTCTTTCTGTGGTTAGTGTTCTGATGTCCCAAAATAAATAATCTTTGAAGTAATTCTTGATTCTTAGATCAACTAGAGAACTCTCTGGAAACTTTGCCTATTCCCATCAAAAATAATTATATAGTTATCCTTAGGCGGTCTTGAATCTTAATTAGTACACTCACATTCCCTGTGGAAAATGGATACTCTGGAATACTCCCGGGTGAAAGCTACATCGGTATCCGTGCACTTGCGTATTTTTCTGTTTGCGATTAAAATACCCAAAAAGCTTTCTGGCGCCATTGCCGGGAAATGGTAGCTGTGCTAGTTTCGAACCAAGTCGTTCGTGTATCCTTTTTCTTTTCCTTTTTTACCACACTCACCTTACCATTTTCACCACACCACATGGATTTCACTCTAAGCATTAATGAGCATGGAATTTATTTCATAGCCACTTCATTTACTCCATGCTCATATGCAACATTGTAACATCCCTGATGTTACGGTTACTAAAAATGGATCATGTCATCATGAGCATTGCAAATCATATTGGTTAAAGCACATTAGTATGCATCAACTTAAAATAAGTTTATTTTGAATGCTTGAGCTTAGGGAAGTAGAGTGTGCTTCTGTGATGTGTTGTTGCTTGTGTGATTGCTAAAACCCTAGGGTGGAAGTTTTCCGATAGGCTAAGGGGGGAAAACCCTGATTTTGAACCCTAGAACTGCCCCCTTTTGTGCAATTCAAAAACTAAGCAAAATTTGAGGTTGAGTTCAAAAGCAAAGTTGTAGATCTTGGCAAGATGTACAACTTTGGTGTTTTGAGTTTTTGAAGTTTCAATACAAAATTCAAAGTAATTTTGAAAATGCAGATTTCCAGAAAGTGTCCCCTTTTCCAACTTAAACCCCCAATTCAAAATCCATTTGGAATTTTGAAAAGTGGTCAACATGAAAGTTGTAGAGCACAAAAAGTTGAACAACTTTCATGTTGGGAGTTTTTCAAGTTGTTATACAAAATCAAAAGTAATTTTGGAATCTCTGATTTATCCCTAATTCAAAAATTTGAATTTCAGCAATTTGAGTTTGATTTTCAAACTGTCTGGCCAAATTGACCTCTTCCCACTTAGAATCAGCTTGGGTCACCTAAATAAGTTTTGTAGCTTATAAAATTTGGAACAACTTTTGTTTTGACACAAATTTGGTCTCAGTTCAAATTTCGGCTGAATTTTGCAAAAGACAGAGGAGAGGGGATAGAGGTCGCTACAGTGATCCGATATGGATCACCGGCGCCCTGTCCAGCGCACCCGCCGTGCGAGCAGCGCCGCGCGCATGCGTGCGTGCACGCAGCTGCTTGCTGTCAGGGTCGCCAGGCGACGTGGATGCCGCGGGCTCGCCTTCCTCTCCACTTGCGCACCGACGTGGACGACACCGTGCATCCCCTCCGTCCTGAGCCAAGGAAACCGACGACCTCTCTCTTCCAAATTCGTCACAACCACTCCTTCCCGAGCCAAATTGAGCCACCCAGTGTCTTCGTCACCTTCCTGCGAATCCAGTGCGCCCCCAAGCTCCCTCTCTAACTCCCTCAAACGCCAACGCTTCTTCTTCTTCCCTGAGTCCGGCCGGCATCGCCGCCGTGGAACCCTTCGCGTGGGTACATTGCTCCACTCGGTACCACGCCTTACCAGTGATCGTTTCGCACTCCTCTTGTTTCCCTGATGCTCATGCGCTCACTTTTTCTCACGGGACACGAACAGGATTGCCGGAACAGCCTTGCCGGAGCCGGAGCACCCGCCCGATTCCTCGGCCAACGACGCCAGCGCTTCCTACTGCTTCTCCCGCCGTGGTGACGTGAGCACCGTACTCCCTAACCCTCCCTGAAGCTCCCGGTTCCGTCCTTTTGCACTCTACCGGTCTCTAGCGGCCGGCCGAGGGTCGGCCATGGCGGCCGCCCGCCTCTTGCGTGACCAAGGGGGTAGCGGGAGAGTAGAGCGTGTTCAGAGGGTGTCCGTGGGATCGCGAAGTTGACGCGGTGCCGGTGCGCACGCGCGCGGGGGCCGGGGAACTCCATAACAGTCGCCGGAGCGGCGGCAGCGCCGCCGTGAGTGAGCAAGGCGGAGCTGACAAGCGGGTCCCGCCTGTCAGCGTCTCGCAGCGCGTGAAGAGGGGGCGGCGCGCGCGGTCCGCGCGGGAGGACACCGCAGGCCAACTTGGGCCGGATCCGAGCGGGCCGCCGGTAGCACAGTGCCTTTTTCCTTTTTCCCTTTTGTTTAAACATGCTGAAAGTTTGAATTTGTGTAAAAATTTGTGTGTTGATCCAAAAATCAGGGCAAATTTTGGGTAGACTCCCTGAAATACTTAGAAACTAGGAAAAATATTAGGCTCTAGTTTCTGATACTTTGTAAGAATATAAAAATTGGCTCCTTTAATTACTAAATGAAACTTGTATGATTTTTAATAACTTAATAGTATGTCCAAAAATCACCAAAATTGGTGGAGAGCCTCTGAATATTATTCCCTGGCCCCCCACAAATTTTGATGATATTTGGATGATGTTTGATTAAAATATTAATAAACCCCTAATTAGCACTTAAATAATAATTCCAAAATAATTAGGAGGTGATTAGTTAAATCATCATACTTTGGATTGAGTGATTTTGGAATTTAGTGATGACCTGAGGTCATTAACCCTAATGACCCCTGGCACTTAATTATTGTCTGATTTTAATACTTAATTAATGTCATTAGTAATTAATTAAGAATTAATTAAGATAAATAGAGTTAATAATTAATTAATTTAAGATAATTGAGAAGTAAGTAAAGTCTTAGTTTACTGTTGTAACCTCTTGAATAAAGATGCTAAGGTGTTAAACAACTTTATTTATAATTTATTCTGTATTGCACCGAGAAGGCAAACTGTGCTCGATCTAGTCCTTCTTGCATATGTGTCATACGCATATCATGAGCATTCATCATTTTGCGTATAGTGTCCGTGACCGAAGGAGCGCCCGTTGAACCAAACCCCGAGGTCGGTGCTCCATTCGAGGAAGTCGGATCCGAGACTTGGGAAGTCTCCGAGGGTCCCTCTCTGCCCTGCAACCAAGGCAAGCCCCGGATGCATTAACCCCTCCTTGGATGTTTTAAATCTTTTATCACTTATGAATTGAAAATGCTGCATTAAGTAGTTGAGAATTGGGTTAACCTACTTGCTGCATTTACTACCTTGATATCTGTTATCCTGTCCTTGACACCTGTTTTATTTTAAAATTGCGTAGCGATGCTTAGCCCTGCTACTAGATAGGTTTTCAAACAAGAAAGTTTGAAGGGTTGTTGTGGGATACACTTATGATCAATGATGTTTCAACTTGAGACCGGTCGGTGGACTTGCTTTAAGAATGGAGTCTTAAAGTAGTGTCTCCAACTGTGTCGGTTAAGGACCGGTCCGTTGATGGCCTGCTGGGTTGAGAATTTATAGTACTAGCCACTTGCCACGGGTAAGCCCGGTCTTGTGATCCCTCGACGCGAACAGCTACTCGCGCACTGGGAGTGGAAAGATGGCGAGAGTAGTGTGTACCCACCTTACGGATCTGAGATGACCGGGAAACGTCTAGATCGGCTGTAGGATGGTGGAGTACTGTGCTCTCGGGTGCCGCGAACCTGGTCAAATTTGGGGAGAGCTTGATTTGGGTTGATATATGCAAGATTTGGTTCTACATATGTCGGGTGGTTAGGAACTCCAGCTGGATTGCTAAGCGATTCGAATCGTCGTTGCTCCCCGATTGGGAGACTCAATTCCTTCGACCCTCATCGTAGTTAAATATGCAACTAAGTGATAAAATGAGAAAGGGGAAAATGTCTCATGAGGTTCGGATCCCAATTCCCGGACTCATAGCGACATGAAGCTATGACCATCGATAAATAATACTTAATGATAGGATTAGGAACTCACGGATTCATCTGTGGGAAACAACTAGTTAGACTATCCTCGAATTCGTCTGCCTCTGCGAGGGAGGAATTCAGGGTAAAACTTGAAAATAAGGATGCACTACTAGTAAGCTTTTCCGCAAAACACTTGGCTCCTTGCTCAGCCACCCCTTGTCTACCCTAAACCTGCACCCCTAAATTCTCCTCTTTTCCCGTCGGATAAGTCTTGTTGAGTACTCCCGTACTCAGGGTTTCAATACCCCTGTTGCAGGTGAAGCTCAGGAGCCGACTTGTTTCGGACCCTGTTGTGTGACCGTCGTCGAGGTTGACGACGAAGAAGAGTGAGCGTGACCCATGGGCAGGGTCTGTAAATTTGTTTTGTCTGTACTAAAGTTTAAGTTGCTCCGTTGGACCAGGGTTGTAATAACACTCTGCTATTTGGAAGAACTCCTTTTGTAAATTATGTTTTGTAATACTTCCGCTGTTTCACTCTGAAATACTATTTTGGTCTTGTGTCGATGAGTTACTGCTTTATCTTCGCAACGAATGATCCTGGAGTTAAGGTGGCCACTTGCTATCCTGTAAGGGCGAGAAGAAACAGTTCTCGTTGTTTGACCATTGTGAGTGGTCAGGACGAGTCAGATTGATACGCCACAGGTAGCAGTGGAATGAGCACACAGTAAGGCTCATCGGACTTCTAAAGTGGGAGGACTCCCGGCATCACCGTCAGAGGTCCTTAGGACAATGGCAGGTGCCGGTGGGCCCAAACACTTAGGGGGTTCTGCCACAAACATCTTCCCAATCTTTTTTGGTCTCTCCAACATCACCACATTCGAGATCTCCAACCCCATCATCCTTTCTATTTATAAAAACTTTAAAAGGGCGGTTGTCGATACATATGTCTATAATAAATATTGCAGATCTCGTTGAGTTGATCTTGATATAGGTCAGCGTTGGAGGGGAAACCACTTCGTTGACATAAATTGATGGTTTCCCAAGGACAAGCTTAGTGTCCTAAAATAAGCACTGATCAGATCATAACATGAGCTTTGAATTATTTGCATCATTACCTTGTGTTTTGAGCATATAAGGATAGTTGTAAAAAAAATTCCTTCGGGTATTCTTGTCGCTAACATTTCCAGGATTGGAGCAAGAAGATCGGATGAATGACAAGCACAAGGTATGTCCAACCAATCATCATACAACATTGAATTAAATTCATCCAAACTTGAATTTTGCAAAATTCAAACTTGGGGGAGTACTTTACATAAAAACATTAATTGCCATGTTGCTATGTTGGTTGTCCCTACCTTTGAGACATGCTCAATTTGTTAAATACTAATCACACTACTTCATCTCCACTTGAATAGATCTCTATAAATGCTCTCATGCTACCTTTATTTGCTTTAGTATATGTCTAGGTTTAGAGTAGTTTCATTTATCTCTTAATTAAGCATGGTGCTTAGTTTAGGAATGATGATCTTACTTCCAAGGGATTTTAAATTAAGCATGGTGCTTAGGTTAAAATGCCCTCCTAAATTGAATTAGACATGGTGCCTAGGTTGATTTTTGAGCCGAGAGTATGCTATAGTAGATATTGGATATTTTGTTGGACTAACCGCTGTAGGAAAACGTTCAATATCGACCTGAGAAGTCCTGAGATATACTCACATTGGAGACAAAGAGAGAGACGCATGAAGGTTAACAATTTACACAAGGAAGGCATAGCTCACAAGAGACGATCCATGGAGGGTGCCACAAACACGATGCACGACCGCTAAGAAAGGAAAGCTTCCATAAGGTGATTCTGTACCATCACTCTTCAAGTAAGGTAACATCTTAAGGTACTTGACTATCACTTCTATAAGCTTCTCCTTGGTTCTGGTGTTCACATGAATAAAAGAGACAAACATGTATGATTTACAACTCTAGATTAACCAACCCAATCGATTCAACATGTTTAGTCCTTCCACCTTTGTGATCCCACACTCCTAATCTTATGAGCTAAAATGTTGCACACTCAATCTTTGGAAGATATATATAAAAAAACATAAGTATAGATAGATTATCTTTCCATTAGGTTGAGTGATCTGATCTGACAAATGTTTTAAATGCTACACTCATGATCTTATTATCTATCAACTTTGTCTTGCTCACTATGCTTGAGGTTAGAGAAGAACAAATACACTTTTCGTTCTGTTGGTGTTTTCCACCAACAGGGCCCATGCACTTGATCTCTGCCTTGTCTCTATGAGCAGGTACACTTTGAGCAAAATATGAAGGACTTTTACAACTCCCAGACTCCACCAAATGAAGAACCTAGATCTACGAGCACAAACACACTGGAGATACTGGACACTCAGGCAATCACTGCCCTGAGATGCTTGAGGACATAACTACTAGAGTAACCCCGTTGTGGAAGTAATTACTGACCTTCTGCCGGTCAAGAGAGACAATCCAGGACGCCCCATCATCCCGATCTCCATCGGCATGGTGGACTTCCTAGAAGCACTTTGCGACTTTGGCTCCAGCGTCAACATTATGCCCAGGGTACTCTATGAAAAATTCTTTACACATCCTTTACTAGAAACAACCATGTGTTTGTAGCCCGCAGATCGGACACTAAGTTCCCCAAAGAGAATATTGAAGAACCTCTGCGTCCGAGTTGGTACATTGTACGCCCCAGCAGACTTCGTGGTGATAGAGACTGGTACTAATGAGAGGGCACCCATCATTCTAGGGAGGCCATTCCTGAACACCTCGGGAGCTGTCATCTACGCTAGTGCTGCCAAGATCAGTTTCTACATTAAGGGGAGGAAGGAGACATTTTCCTTCAAGAACAAGACTACACAAATCTCAGAGCAATCCCGACTTGAACCAAGGAAGAGGACCAACAGGAGGGACAGGAACAAGCAAATGTGGACCAAGTCAGCTAAGATGGTCACTGTAGTTCAAGGAGGTCAAGATCATTGATTTAAGTCACCGTTCCTGACCAAAAAGGACGACCCAGCTCTAGATGGTAGATCAGACATTCCGAAAGGTTATTGTCATAGGAGAAGACGAGTACGATCCACCCATCATCCTTGGGAGACCGTTCCTCAGCACCGTTAAAGCAATCATCTACATTAGAACCAGAGAAGTCCACATGCACTTCCCCTCTGACAAGGTACGCCGCTATTTTACTGACCCTAACTATATAGTTGAAGACTCTAAGCAGGTCAGGACAAGAAGAAGAAGACGCAACCGCATTCAGAGGAGGCGAATCATCAAGGACGGATGGGTAGACTATGAAGGAGAAGTTGTAAGGTCTGAAGACAAACAACTTGAATAGAACTATCCTGAGGAGACCGTAGCGCCGAGTCAGGTGTGGAGAGAGAAGATAGTTATACATGAAGACCAGGCGCCGCCGGAACCACCGACTACGCCATCCAGCGAATCCCAGGACGACTGAGAAAACGGAGAGTCCCGTTCGGAGGACTTAAAAACACCGAACGCCTTGCCAAGACGTAAACTTCGTAGTTATCTTTTTCCTTTCAACTATTTAAAATAGTTTGCTTAGTTAATCAGGTTCATATCATCATGAAAAGAAAATAAAAATGTTAAAAATAGTAAGCCCCATGTGAGTATACTCATGGCATAAAACCCATAAGTACATTCATTGTGGTGGCATAAAAATAAAATAAATATATATTCCTGTCCTATAAAAATGAAAATATAAAAATAAATTTATGATCCTACCAATGAGGGTAATATTTATTAGAGGAGGCTCAACATGATAAAGGCTAGATATTTATGCTAACATTTAACTAGTTCCACAAAGCTTTGTTGTCTATTTGAGCTCCGCAGAATTCAAGGATCAAAGAAGACTAGCAGACGGAGGACATCCTAATCGCTGTCAGGGTGCTGCCGACGTTCAAATACACCTCCGCCACCTGCTAGTTACATCAGAAGAAATTACGTCAAAATCCAGCTTGGGGGAGAGCACCCCCATTTATCCAGCTAAGTGTTCTACTCATGTTTATACTTTACTCAAATAATAAAAAGATACATAATCATAAAAACCCAAATAAAGATTTTGTACTTATATATCTTTGCTTAGTTTGCTAAATAAATAAATAAATAAATAAATAAAGTTTGCTATCAACCCTCATGATAAGCTCTCACATGGAAATGATGAATAGTTGCTCTACCATGACTAGTTCTCAAAATTGAAATATCTCTCAAGTTTAGGCATGACTGTTATTAATTAAGAATTGCTCTAAATCTGAACTTGTGGGAAGAGTACTTGATCTAAAGTCTAAGTTGTTAACGGATATGATATGGGAAGGTTGAGCTGCTGTTTATCTAGTCCTAGAGATGCTAGAATTTTGGAGAATTTTATCTTTGAAAATCTTTAAAATATCACATGATGAGTTCTTGTACGATGAGAGTTTAAAATCCTACCATGGCCATATATACATGCTTAATAGACTATGAACCATACATTTACTTTACTGCTTATGAGCATTGAGTATGGTCAAGTTGTGTAGACCCTTAGGAGCTTGTCATGCGGTTAAAATCAAGATTCACTTGCACATTCACTCACACATGCTGCTTCTACTCCGGAAGTACGCATCCACATATATCCACCCATTTCCATCTCCAGAACCACCCAAAAATATTCTACTCCAAATTCGGGAGAGAATAGCCAAAAACATTCTCCTATTTCTGTTTTCCCCTGTGAAATAAATGCTCAAGTTATTTCAATTACTACCACTTGCTACATTATTTAAAGAGGTGAGTGCTCTAAAAAAAAGAAGATACGAGGAAATAAAACGGGGCAAGTCCCCGGAACCTCGAAAGAAAAAAAAAGTGAGACGAGAGGTAAAAATGGACAAGTGTCCGACAGTAGAATTAGGGGTACAAGATACCCACCTGAGAGACAATGAAAATAAAATATAGAGCATCTCATTCTCCTCAAAAAGTTTCAAAAGAGCAAGAAAGGTATGTATCCCATCAAAAGAGCACAAGTAGAATTAGACTTTCACCATTATTATCACCATCATCACCATACACCATTCATTCGCCACACATGCACATCTTGATTTGACTTATTGACTTGTTCTTCTAGATCCATGGTTTGACTATGCAATAAATGTCTTGTAAGTATGTATTAGCTGTCTCCCACCTATGAGCTCCAGATATCAAAACCTTATTAGAGTAGGGTGAGAGAGAAGGCAATGCCACTATGCCTCATACCAAAAATACCACATACTTTGAGAGAAGGCATACACTATTACTGCCTTGGTAAGGATCCAGAAATACCACAAAAGAGAGACTAGAGAGAGTAATACAAGGAATCTCTGAGTTTTATTTGAAAATTTGCAAAAACTCCAGAACTATAGTTAATCGAAGAACAAGAGACATGGCGCTTGACTAGACCGTTCTATCTTTTAACTACTCAAGACACAAGTGACGGTTGCAAGCCCCATGGTGGAAGGTAAAATGAGTAAGTTTAAATCTTAACAGTTTACCCTAACCCAGAGATGAGATCTTGTTTGAACGCATGTGTACCTTTAAGGCATGAAACCACTACAGAAACTCTTGAGTTCATCTTTGCTCAGGGACGAGCAAAGGTTAAGCTTAGGGGAGCTTGTTGACGGTTCTTAATGCTCACATTTAACCATCAATTAATCATGGAAAAGGATCCAAATGCAACCAACACCTAGACTTAGGGTTTTATCTGACAGAATTCCACAAGTTTTTGTGTTTGTCTATTTCTGCAGGGGGTTATCAGGAAATATGGAGAAAAGGCCCACACATCGGGTTTACATAGAGATATTAACGTACCACGCAATTTTCTATCATCTAGAAGACTCCAGAAGCCACGGAAATGAAGCGGAGGCAGAACGGGGCCTAGCCCAGGGCGCCCGCCCTAGAGACCAGGGCGCCCGCCCACCTTCTGTGCCCAATCAGAGTCCTTTTCGGGGATCATGCTCCACCGACCTTAAGATCAAGGATAGCAATTCAATCAATGTCGGTTTGATCTGACGGCCCAGATTCATCTGAAAAGACTATATAAGAAAGGCCCCGTGGCCCCTGGAGAGCATACCTCTTCTACAAAATCAAAGATAGGGTTTCAATTATTCATCCAAGCAGAGAGGATCCCTCTAGTTCATCTAGTTCTAATTCTAGTTCCTCTAGTTCTAGTTCTAGTTAGTTTTAGTTGTAATCTAGAAAATAGGGAGAGAGAAGAGGAGAGCGGAGGAGGAGCCGGATTTGTTGGATCTTCCTCAACATCGTACTTTTGCAGCAACTAGTTCGTTCTTCATCGTTCTCCAGCTTCTTCAATTCATAATTCTTGAGTTCTTTAATTACTTTTATTTACATTCAAGTTATTTATTGGATTCCCGCTTGCATCAAGTGCTCTAGTCTTTATAACGCTAGAGTAGTAATTAATAGATTAGACGTGGTGTTTAGTCTTGCAATTACTTGGAATTGCACCCAATCCTACGGATTGTTGTGGTAGCCCTAGGGTAGTGACAGCCCTAACGGTTGACGTATTCCACCTTGTTCGGATCGGTGTTTGTAGGACCGTAGTCAGAGCTTCCTAGCCCCCTTCTCATCTCTTTCTGTGGTTAGTGTTCTCATGTTGCTAAATAAATAATCTTTGAAGTAATTCTTGATTCTTAGATCAACTAGAGAACTCTCAGGAAACTTCCTCTCTTCCCATCAAAATAATTATACAGTTATCCTTGGGCTGTCTTGAATCTTAATTAGTACACTCACGTTCCATGTGGAAAATCGATACTCTAGAATACTCCCGGGTGAAAGCTACATCGGTATCCGTGCGCTTGCGGATTTTTCTATTTGCATTTAAAACACCCAACACTCCTAGGATTCTTCAGTATTTCGACTCCTAAATTCTAGTAAGTTCTTTATTCTTATTGTTCTTTGGTTTATGAGTTTACTTTAATCTCTTTCGGTAGAGTTTAGAGTAATCATTGCTAGCATAAACGTGGTGTTTGGGCTAGGGTACTCATAGATATCCCCTGTCTAGTCGGACAGTGGTAGTAGTGAGGAACGTGACATTTCTAAGTTACCTTTGTAGCCCACATCCCGTTAGCAGGATCGATAGGGTTTACAGGTGCGGGTCGAACATCCTCTGTGGTGTCTAAATTCCATAAGCCTCTCCAATAGAACAGTAGATCATCCATACCAAGGTTAGAACGAGAGTGCGGTTGTAGTCTTCTCTATACATCGCTCACATCGAATCACATTGTTTTTAGCCTAAAGGGTAGTAGCAATAGACCGGGTTAGTCAGATGCACGCTTTCTCCTAGTGGTAAAAATATAAATACGATACTCTAGATAACCTCCTGGGTGAAGTGCTCACCGATATTCGTGCGCTTGCGGATCATTTCCTGATGGCGTTAACAAATATCAACAGTTGCCGCCACCTAGACGACTTGGAGCAGCGGTGGAGCTTTGGCACAAGTTGGTGATTGTTCGTGGCCATCTCTATTGACGGTCCTTAATTACTAAATTTAACCATCAACTAAACTTAGAAAAGGATCAATATGCACCAAACATCTAGAATTTGGGTTTTATCTGACAGAATTCCACGAGCTTTGGTGTTTGTCTATTTCTGGAGGGGGTTATCAGGAAATATGGAGAGAAGGCCCACATGTCAGGTTTACAATGAGATAATTACGTGCCGCGCAATTTTCCTTAATCTAGAAGAGTCTAGAAGCCACGGGAACGAACAGGAGGCTGAACGGGTTCAGGGCAGGTCGCCCGCCCACCTACAGCAGCCAATCAGGCTTCGTCTCCTGGATCGTGCTCCACTGCCTTTAATCTTCAAGAATAACCATGTGATTAATGTCGGTTTGATCCGATGGCCCAAATTCATCTGAGGGGGCTATATAAGCAATGCCTCTCCACCCAGGGGAGGAGGAGAAATCATTATCAGAGCAAGTCATCAAAGTTAGGGTTTTAGAACTTCTCTCCCATAGAGAATTAGAACTAGCTACTCCCAATTCATTCAAGTTTTATAGGATTGATTAGATAGAATTAGAGAAGTAGAGCCTAGCGCTCTAGATTTCGGATCTTCAACAATAAAGATTGGTATTATTTCATATCTTTCTCTACTACTTTGTTCTAATTGCATTATGTCTCTATTTATTATGTTCTTAGTTTGCACTAGTTCTATATTTGATATAGTTATGATTGATAATGAGTTTATGTATAAGTTTGCAAAGCGCTTAGCTCTTAACTCGAGGGAGTTAAGTGGTAGATCATATGTGGGCGTGGTGCTTAGATATTATTTACCTGCAACTGTATCATATTGGCTGGGTCATGTGGTAGTTCGCGATGGTGACAGTTTCATTGATTCTTATATAGTCCACCCTCCGTTGATAGGACAGGCAGAATTTGTATTGCGGAGTAAGTCTTGCTATGTTCTAATTTACTTTAGCAATGTTCCTTATATATGAATAAAGAGTCTTTTATGCTATATATGATCTTGTAGATAACTAGAGTAGATTGTGACTTAGTAGATAGTAGATACTCAGAATCCATTTTCTAGCTAATCTGACGTCACCTTACATATATGACGAGTAGTATATTTCTAATCGCTGTGTTATTTACCCATGAGCTTATATTTCATTATCTTTATTAATATGGCTTACCCCCTACCAAAGCAAGTGACTGTGTGATGAGTTCCTCATTAGTAATCATGTTATTGCAAGTTTATCTCTAGTCTATGCCTTGATAGATTTTACCCCTGTTTTCACTTTTGCCGTTCTCTTAAGCAAAATATAAATAACGATACCCAGAATACTTTTCCTGGTGAAATGCTACAATGAGGTATTTTATCTGTGCGCTTGTGGATAGAATAGATTATTTTCTAGAGAGCCTTCATATTCATAAATACCTTTGTACACTCTGGCACCATGCTGGGGATGACAACCTAGTATTTAAGTGGTGTTAGTAAGTGTCAACAATCATTTCTGGCGCCGTTGCCGGGGAACGGTAAGGAAAGTCAGGAAGTCAGTCAAGGTTATTCACGTGAAATATTAGACTAGACTATGGAGAAATAATTGCATGAACAACTACTAAATGAGAAATAATAACAAGGCACCTCTGCTTTGGCAGGTTCACCCTGTTGTTTTTCTATGTTTATATTTTTTATACAGGGTATATCAGGATTGACTTTGATACATTCAACTCTTCATCATCAGAACCAAAGTGATCAAGAAAGAAAGAAGAAGCTAGCTACCAATTGCTGAAGCTATGGCACAAAAGACCTTGCAAGAATTCTCTCCTCCAAGTCTTGAGAACATTCCAACTGGTCCAAGATTTGAAGTAGAACAAGGAGCACCCGAGTTCGAGCTCAAGTCAAGACTCATCAATTTGGTGCAAGCAACACAATTCAGTGGAAAGGCACATGAAGATGCTAGTGCACACTAGAAGAATTTCTTAGAGATTGGAAGCACAATCCGCATCAATAGAATCGACAAAAACATCATTTTGCTTTGCCTTTTTCCATTATCACTAGAAGGGAAGGAAAGGAAGTGGTTCTACACCCATCAAGATAACATCAACTACTGGACAGACTTGTCAGATGCCTTTCTATCAAAGTTTTTCCCCATAGGAAAAACAACTGCCTTAAGAGGAAATATTGTCAGTTTCCAACAGCAGAAGACAAAAAGCATTCTAGAAGCATGGGAGCGGTTTCAAGGATACAAATCAGATTATCCTCATCATGGAATGGCCAGATGGTTACTTATGCAGACCAACTACCATGGATTAACTCAAAAGTCTCATCAGTGCTTAGATGTATCTGCTAAAGGATCATTCTTGGAGCTTACAATTGAAAAAGTAGAGATACTTTTGGATAAGATATTAGAAAATCAAAGCTGTTTCCAAGATAAAGCTCAGCATTGTCATCAAACTAAAGAGATACCAGAAGAAGTAAATGCACTATCATTACCAAGATGGAAAATTTGCTCCATTGGACTGACCAGAGGGCCAAGTTCAAAGAAGATCAAAGGGCTATTGAGACAGTATACAAATATCATCCCACTTCGAGTCAACCCAATAGCAAAGGTATGAATTTAGGTAACACTTTCAAGCATCTTTCATTAAATGAGATAATTGCTCAACAAACCAAAACTAATGATGAAGTTAAACAAAGGCTAGATACAAATGAATCATCTCTAAAAGATATACACAATAAAATGGATTTTCTATTAACTACCTTTGATGAGCAAAACACTCTTAATAAAAGGGTAGAGCTTAAATTAATAAAGCTAGCTGCTGCATTGCCTGTTGCCACTAACATCGAGCACGTAAAGAACATAACTACTAGAGGAGGCAAAGCCACCAGGGATCCCCCATACCCAAAAGAAAAACAGAGAACATCAGCACCAGTGCAACCAGTAGTGATAGAGGAAGAAAGCCCAGTTGAAGTAGAAGATCTGCTACAACCACCAAGAGCTAGAGAGATGAGGAAAGATTTTTACGACACCAATTGTTTGCCATATCCCAAAAGAAACAGAAGACTGCAGTCGGATGAGCAGTTTGGTACCCACATATGCAAAGTATATCAGAGATATTCTTAACAAGAAGAGACCACTGCCCACCACTGAGGTTATCAAGCTGACAGAAGAATGCAGTGTGGCTATCCTCAACAAACCACCAAGGAAGAAGAAGGATCTAGGATGTCCCACCATTGATTGCTCGATCGGAAACCAACACTTCAACAATGCACTTTGTGATCTCGGAGCAAGTGTCAGTGTGATGCCAGCATCAGTCTACACGAAGCTTGAGCATATGACCCTAGAACCAACATCAATGTGCCTGCAACTAGCAGATCAATCAATTCGACACCCGATGGGCATCACTGTAAACATCCTAGTCAAGATCAGAGATTTCCTTGTGCCAGTAGACTTCATGGTACTAGACATGAGTCCCGACTCAAAAGTGTCCATCATCCTTGGAAGGCTATTTCTGAGCGCTGCCAGTACCCACATTGATGTCGGGAAGGGAGAAATCAAATTCAACATAAACGGACAAGAAGAACACTTCACATTCAAGCCCAGACCAGAGAGAGACTCTATAGTGAAGGAAGTTCATGAAGAAGAACCACTAGAAACACCATCTCTGGAGGAAGGTAATTCAGAAGATTGAAAGATTTGGAGGTCCAGCTTGGGGGACCTAAAAATCCCAAACCCTCGCCGGGAGGTAAATCTGTATTTATCCACATCGTTTAAATTCTTGCATAATTAATTCATGCATTATCCATATTTATTCGTAGCATTATCATAATAATGAAAAGCCCCATATAAATAATATTTATGGTGTGTGAACAACCAACACTTATTAATTATTGTGGAGGCACAAAAATATTTTTCCATGATCAGTTTCAAATAAGTTTCAAATTTTCATAGTTTTTTCTGCATTATATTATAGCAACCTTCTAGAAGCATGACCCACACTCCTTGTGTCCCACATGTCATACACCACACCTCACACACATCCCATCACATTATTTGATCCACCAACATATCTCCACTCACCAGACAACTTCCACCGTCCAACCACCACCCATGGGTCATCTTTTGGCGTAAAGACTAAGCAAAGGAGGGAGTAGAGAAAGGGCAGCCATGATAGCCACCAGAAGTGGGCACCCGCCCACCTGCAGAGGGCACCCGCCCTGTCCCCACTTCCTCCTATAAATTGCCACCTCCTGCCTCCATCTCCATCACACAAGCATTCCAGAAAACCCACGCACACTTCAGTTCTCGGTTTCTAGAGGAGGAGCTCTAGAAGTGAAGTGAGAATGAGAGTATAGGGGAAGAGTAGAGTGGAAGAGAGGTTGGTAGTTTTTGAGTAAAAGAGCAAGGTTCATTATTAAGTAGAGACCCTGCTGTCCAAAGCAAAATTAAAAAGTTGTTTACGGGGAAGTACCACCAAAATTATAACTTGTTTCGGATGACTAACCCCTAAACGACTGATATTTCAAACAGTTGGCTTTAACAATCTCCACTAGTTCTGTTTGTGTCAACTTTTGTCTACAAGATGTTCAAGAAGGTAAAGAACGCGGGCAAGACCCGCCAGAGTATAGGTACAATGAGTTCATCCCGATACTCCTCACACCAGTCAGAGACAAGCGTCGACACGACGCCTCCGCAAGCTCCGTCATCATCGACAGGTACACGAGTCAAGGTCCTCCTCAAGACAGGAGATCTTGGACTAGAGACCCACAGGGAGAAGGAAGTTTTCCAGCAGCTGAAGAACAAGGATTTCATTCACACCCCCACTCTTGACCCTATCCTGCTACAAGAAACAGGTATGGATACTGAATTTGACTTAATTTTCCAGATGGTGGGATGGACAAACTTTTGGGACATAACTGAGCTAGGTGTTTTCTTGGAGAGAATTGAGCGACCATCTCAGTTTCTCTCCAAGATGCATCCTGGACATTAACTCCGATTTGCCAAATTTTGAAAGGCACCAGTTCTGGAGAGAGATATCCAGAGATGATTTTTATAGTCAAGCCCGAACCAGCGACATGGAACACCCCACTCTTAGGATGTTCCACAAATGGCTCGGGTACAATCTTTTCCATCGTGATGATATTAGAAAAGTAAGAGTAGGAGACTTACAACTTCTTTATGCTACTATAAATAAGATACCCAGTTCACCTGTTACTCTTTTGGTTTTTCATTGGCTTAGTATACCTAGTCTTCAGGGACCTATCGGTTTTACTTCACTCATCACTTGTCTAGCCTCTAGTCTTAATTTGCTACAAAACTCGTCATTGAAATTCATTGACGAGTTACGAATTTATCGTGGCTATGACACATTTAGGCAAGCTCGGATGCTGAAAAAAGAGGGGAACGTAATGTATGTGTTATACAATAATAAAGGAAAGATTCGGTTATCTAACCCAAACCTTGGCCTCTATGTCGTTCAAAATTATTTGATTGAGATTGCAGTGACACCGGTAAACCACAGAGCTCCACAGCGAGTGGCATCCGAAAGGATGACCACCCATCAAGAACGCACCTGGTATGGAGCTGATCCCGGACCAAAATAAGCAGCGCACCTGCATTACCACGACTACAATCCCCGAGTCCTTCGGGACCCATGGGTTCAACATGCTCAGCCACAGGAGCCGACACAGGAGACATGGCCGGAGGGCCAAGATCACCAGTGGACAAACCCGCCTTTTAGTACGGGCAGAATACGCAAGTGCAACATGGACGACTCCGGGAACAGCAACAAAAGTGGAACCATGACCACACCGCTGCAGTACAAGGACTGAGACAAGACACTACTTCAATGAGCAACAACATCACCACCATGATGCGATTCTGGAACATTGGGTAAGACCGACAACCACATCCAGCTTGGGGGAGTTCCTCCCCGTTTTATAAAGTAAGTTTTTATTTGCTCCTCTTATTTATTCTTTTTTTTCTTAGTGTTTCATTAGTTCTCTACTAAAAAAGCCCAATAAATATTTTCTTGCTTGAATTTAATGCATTCTATAAACATGAAAAAAATAAAAAGAGTATGTAGATAAGTGTGCTTTGTTTATCTGCCAAGTGTTAATCTCTAGGAAAATAAAAAAGATTAAAAAAGGTGCATGATGGAAATGATGAACAGTTGCTCTGTTTGCTTACTTTCAAGTACCTAGCTTTTATATTAAAGTTCTTCCACGAATTACTAAAACTAAAATTTACTATCTATGGGAAGCATGAACCTAAAACCAAAGTCTAGGTAAGTGAAGGACATGATATAAAGTTTGAGCTACTGTTTATCTTGTTCCTACTACACTAAGTTCTGGAGATTTATTTTGAAAACTTGCAAATCACATGATGAGTTCCTAGCATGACAAAATTCCTACCACAACCATACTTGCTATAATTTCTACATCTTTTGCTACTTATATTCATATTGACTTTGATCGAGCTATGTAGACCCTTAGGAGCTTCTTCATGTGGTTAAATTAAGATATTCACTTGCACACATCTACTACACCATCCACCACCATTCATTAAAATTGCTAAAAATATTATCACTCACAATCCCAAGTGTTGTTATTCTCTCTCTCTGAAAAGATTCGATGCAGAAGAGGCATGGGTTATGCAAAAATATGCGAGGAAATAAAAAGGGGCAAGTGCCCGGAACCTCGAAAAAGAAAGAAAAAGAGTGAGACGAGAGGTAAAAATGGACAAGTGTCCGGAGTAGAATTAGGGGTACAAAGATGCCCATCTGAGCGGGAAAAAATGGACAAGTGTCCGACAGTAGAATTAGGGGTATTCGTTACCCACCTGAAAAAAAAGAGAGAGAAAAGAAGGAAAAGATAGCCCATGTTCTCCCAAAGCAAAGATCAAAGAGGAGGAGAGATAGCAATATGAGGAGCAATGAGAAGTAAGTTTTATCATTACTTATATTTTCACCATTACTATCATTTACTCCACCACACATGCACATCTTGATTTAATTACATGTTGAGTTCCTTCGGATCCATGGCTCGATTAGACAACGTATGTATGAGCTATTTTTCACACCTATGAGCTCCATATAAATATACCCTTAGTTATAGGTAAGTGACATTTTTGGTAAGGATCCACAAATACCATATATAGAGAGATTTGAGAGTATCATAGCTGGGAACTCTGAGTTTTATTTTTGAAAACTTATGCAAAACTCTAGAACAAATGTGAAGTATAAACAGGAGGAATAGTGCTTGACTTAATTATTTTGTCTTTCGATTACTTAAGACTTAAGTGCAGATACTAAGCTCCATGACACTTCACTCTAATGTGAGAGAATTTTTATGTAAAAGCATGTGTGCCTGTCAGGAAAGAAAAAATTGAAGCAACTCCTGATCCATCTGAGTTTAGCTGTTTGCTCAGGGACGAGCAAAGGCTAAGCTTGGGGGAGTTTGTTGACGGTCCTTAAGTACTAAATTTAACCATCAACTAAACTTGGAAAAGGATCAATATGCACCAAACATCTAGAATTAGGGTTTTATCTGATAGAATTCCACGAGCTTTGGTGTTTGTCTATTTTTTAGGGGGTTATCAGGAAATATGGAGAGAAGGCCCACATGACAGGTTTACAACAAGATAATTACGTGCCGTGCAATTTTCCTTAATCTAGAAGAGTCCAGAAGCCACGGGAATGAACGGGAGGTCGAACGGGTCCGGGGGCAGGGCGCCCGCCCACCTGCAGCAGCCAATTAGGCTCCGTCTCCTGGATCATGCACCACCGCCTTTAATCTTCAAGAATAACCGTGCGATTAATCTCGGTTTGATCTGACGGCCCAAAATCATCTGAGGGGGCTATATAAGCAAGGCCTCTCCACCCCAGGTGAGGAGGAGAAATCATTATCAGAGGAAGCCATCAAAGTTTGGGTTTTAGAACTTCTCTCCCGCAGAGAATTAGAACTAGCTACTCCCAATTCCTTCAAGTTTTATAGGATTGATTAGATAGAATTAGAGAAGTGGAGCCTAGCGCTCTAGAATTAGAGACATGATGTTGATCCCCACAACAGGATTATAAAGAGCATTAAATCGATCAGAATTATAAGCACAGCGTATAGTTATAGAGGGTGTGTCCAAACGGATCACATTAGAGGAAAGCTCTGATTCCTCCAACCATTCGCTACTCATTACTGAGATAAGCTCTCTCAATTGATATTCACTTGGCAAATAAATGCTAAACTGGCTGTTTTGGGGTTTGTCAATAGAATGGTAGTTTGAAATATTTCCAAAATCAGCAAAAAGATCAGATTCTATATCCAGCATGAAGTCCGGTGGTGGAATTTCTTCCTCTTGTGGCTCAGAACTTGGGATAGCTAAAGTAGATGAAGAATTTGGCAGAGTGTCTACTTCGGCTTCGTAGGTTTCATCATGAAGGGTATTATCCATCTCAGCTTTTAGGATTCTATCTAGGATCACTCTAGCTTCATCAGTAGGGATTCGAAAGAAAGAACCTCTAGACATTGTGTGTAGCATTTGTTTGTGATTTTTCTGAAGACCTCGAAAAAAGTGGGTTAAAAGAACAGGGTCTTGAAGATTAAGGTTTGGACCAGATTCTAAAAGATCAGAAAAACGTTTCTAGGATTTTCCCAAAGTTTCATTATCTTTTTGTTTAAAAGATAGGACTTTGAGTCTAAGGTCGGCTATACAGTCAAGGGAATAGAAATCTAGACAAAAGTTGGCTCGTAAAACTCCTCATTCACCTTGTTGTTGACTTACCTTCTGACTGTACCATTGTCTAGCTTCTCCCCTTAAAGAAAAAGGAAAAAGCTTCCAACGTAAAGTTTTATCAGAAATGCCTTCAATGCGAAGACAATCACATGTTTGCTCAAAATCTCTAATATGAAGGTAAGGGTTTTCGTCTTCCCTTCTCGAAAAAGATAGGTTTTGAATCATGGCAATCAACCTAGAACTTAACTTATACTGGGATGTGTGGATTGGCTGTGATGATTCCCATGGTAAAAGGTCAGTTACTGAAGGGATTGCAAATTCATGGATCGATTTAGAATTTTGGTTTTCCATAAGGTAAGAGTAAAGAAAATAAATAAAGAATATAAAAGATAACAAAAGATAAAAGTATAGATACAAGCTAGTAGTAAGACTCAAGGTTATCTCAGCAACCGTCTTTGTCCCCGGCAACGGCGCCAGAAATGCTAGTTGATATTTGGGAACGCAATAAGGAATTGATCCGCAAGCGCACGGATATCGGTGAGCACTTCACCCGGGAAATTATCCAGAGTATCGTATTTATTTTTTTACCACTAGGAGAAAGAGTGCATCTGACTAACCGGTCTATTACTACTAACCCTTTAGGCACAAAGAATGTCTTTCGATGTGAGTGATAAATAGAGAAGACTGCAACCGTAGTCTCCTTCTAACCTTGGTAAGGATGATCTACTGTTCTATTGGGGAGGCTAACATAATCTAGACACCACAAAGGATGTTCAACCCGCACATATAAACCCTATCCTTCCTGCTAACGAGATATGGTCTGCAATGGTAACTCGGAATTGTCACGTTCCTCACTACTACCACGGTCCAGCTAGTCAGGGAATATCTATGAGTACCCCAGCCTAAACATCACATTTATGCTAGCAATGATTACTCTAAACTCTACGCGAAGAGATTAAAGTAAACTCATAAACCAGAAGAACAATAAAACAAGAACTTACTAGAATTTAGAAGTCGAAATACTGAAGAATCCTAGGAGCAAGCTTCGGGTTAGGAGAACTTGATCCCGCAGGTACAAGCATGGAGTAGACACCGACAGGCCGGGCTTCCTCCAATCTACACCTCCACTCTATCTCTCTCAATCTAGTAGAAACTAGAAGATCTATTTCTACTTTACATTGGTTGCTAAGCCTAAAAAGAAATATTAATTAGAGAAGAGGTTTTCCTTTGAGGGCACCCCTCAATCTCTATGATAATTTCTTCATGTCTTCTCCAGGGGCTAGGGGGGTCTCCTTATATAGTCCTCCTCCTCTATGCGTTTTTGGGTTGGTAGGCGAGGTGGTACTATGTTTTCCTTGATCCAATAGGTCGGTGGAATATCCCGTGCGAAGAGAGTCCTGAATGCAATCCAGCAGGGGGCGGGCGCCCTGGGCCTGGCCCCTTTCGGCCTCTGTTTTCTTCCCGTGGCTTCTAGAGTCTTCTAGATGGTAGAAAATCGTGTGGTGCGTTGATATCTCTATGTAATCCCGACATGTGGGCCTTTCTTCCTTATTTCCTGATAACCCCCTGCAGAAACAGATAAACAACAAAAGTCGTAGAATTCTGTCACATCAAACCCTAATTCTAGGTGTTGGTTGCATATTGGTCCTTTCTCTTGTTTATTTGATAATTAAAATTGATACTTAAGAACCATCAACAAAGTGTGGACAAGATTAGAAGAAACATATGAGGGCACTACAACAGTAAAAAGTGCCAAGTTGTACATGCTCAAGGACAAGCTATCCAACTTGAAGATGAAGGATCATGAGTCAATCCCGGAGATGTTCTATAGGCTCCAAGTCATCATCAATAATCCCAAGGGCCTTGGTGAAAAAGTAAAGGATGAGTACTTCATTCATAAGTTCTTGATGTGCTTGCCCAAGAGGTTAAAGACATTGAGAACCATCATATTTAGAGGAGGATTGATGGGTGTATCTCCCAATGAGGTACTTGGAGATGTCATGACCGAAGACCAATACAATGATAATGATGATGATGAGGTCATGAAGAAAGATGATGATGATAAGAAGAAGAATAGCATAGCATTCAAAGCTAGCTCTTCATCCAAGAGCAAGAACAAGGGCAAGGCCAAGAAGGAAGAATCAAGTGATGAGGAGTGCTCCAATGATGATAGTGATGATGAAGCACTAGCACTCTTTGTCCGTAAGTTTGGCAAGATGATGAAGAAGAAGGGCTACCATACAAGAAATAGAAGGGACAACTCCAAGAACAAAGAGTATGTGAGGCTATGCTACAAGTGCGAGAGCCCCGATCATATTGTGGCGGATTGTCCATACAATAGTGATCATGATGAGCATGACAAGAAGAACAAGAAGGAGAAGAAAGAAAAGAAGGACAAAAAAATGATCTTCAAGAAGAAGAAGAAGAAGAAGGGTGGATCCTATGTTGTTGTTGGGCATTCTTAACGTCACTACCAAAAGTAGACTTAGTTTTCTAATTCTGATAACGGCGCCAAAAATGCCAAACCTATTCCTCATGCACTTAAGCCAAGTTGTCATCCCCAGCATGATATGAGAGACGCAGTATTGAAATATGCAATTGCTCTTCTAAATAAATAATAAATGTGATCTGCAAGCGCACAGATTAATACCGATGTAGCATTTTAACCGAGAAGTATTCCAGGTATCGTTATTTATATTTTTACCACTGGGAAGGGATTTCTAGTCATCAATGTTGATTATGGAATAGAATATAGAATTGAGTATCTATCATTGCATGTATAATTGAGAGCATTTATCTATCTCTTTCATACAGGGATAAGTGTCACAATAAAGATAGATAAAGTATGAATGGTGACAAAGATAATTAATCTGATCAGCATAATTTAGCCACATATAAATATGATAAGCACCTCAATAGATATTCTAGCAAGTCATTAGCATGGAATTAGGATGAACTACAAGAATATTTCCTAAGTTATTCTTAACTATAAAGTCTAGCATATCATAGTTAGTGCAATTATACTTGGCAATCATTGCGAGACACGACTACACCCATGCATAGTGATATTATCAAGGAAGATGAGAAACATAGCAATCACTCCCCTGTAATAATGTTGCTCTCCCAGCCCTATACACGAGAGGGGGGCTATATAAGAATCAGTGGAGCTGTCACTACTGTTCACTGTCCTTAAGTATCAAATATAATCAGCAAATAAACAAAGAAAAGGATCCAAATGCAACCGACATCCAGACTTAGGGTTTTATGTGACAGAATTCCATGAGTTTTGGTGTTTGTCTATTTCTGTAGGGGGTTATCAGGAATTATGGAAGAAAGGCCCACACATCATGTTTACATAGAGATATTAACGTGCCGCGTAATTTTCTAACATCTAGAAGAGTCCAGAAGCCACGAGAACGAACGGGAGGTTTGGCATTTTTGCCAAGTCTACTTTTGGTAGTGACATTAAGAATGCCCAACAAGCATTTTTGGCGCCGTTGCCGGGGAAGGTTGATTACTAATCAGGAATGAATATGGAATTTTGAGTCATCATTCGCATCACTAATATGATTGAGATTCTCAATTCTGTCATTGCAGTTTTACCCCGGTATTTTTCTATTTTACATTATACAGGGTAATGTATGAATAGAAGACATCTTCCAAGAAATTTTGTTGACAATCCCGAAGCACTATTTAGAAAAACAAGAGCCAAGCTCAAGAAGAGATCATTTTCTTTGTTTACCCATAGGGAGGAGTGGTATCTTCTAGACTCTCGTTCGTTCAAAAATGCCAAACCTCCCGTTCGTTCCCGTAGCTTCAGGACTCTTCTAGATATTAGATAATTGCGTGGCACATTAATATCTCTATGTAAACCCGACGTGTGGGCCTTTCTTCCATAATTCCTGATAACCCCCTGCAAAAATAGACAAACACCAAAACTCGTAGAATTCTGTCAGATAAAACCCTAAGTCTGGATGTCGGTTGCATTTGGATACTTTTCTTTGTTTATTTGCTGATTATATTTGATACTTAAGGACCGTCAACAGTAGTGACAGCTCCATTGATTCTTATATAGTCCCCCTCTCGTGTATAGGGCTGGTAGAGCAACATTATTACAGGGGAGCGATTGCTATGTTTCTCATCTTCCTTGATAATATCACTATGCATGGGCGTAGTCCTGTCTCGCAATGATTGCCAGGTATAATTGCACTAACTATAATATCCTAGACTTTATAGTTAAGAATAATTTAGGAAATATTCTTGTAGTTCGTCCTAATTCCATGCTAATGACTTGCTAGAATATCTATTGAGGTGCTTATCATATTTATATGTGGCTAAGTTATTCTAATCAGATTAATTATCTTTGTGACGATTCATACTTTATCTATCTTTTATGTGACATTTATCCCTATATGAAAGAGATAGATAAATGCTCTCAATTATACTTGCAATGATATAAACTCAATTCTATATTCCATTCCATAATCAACATTGATGTTTAGCAATCCCTTCCTAGTGGTAAAAATATAAATAATGATACCTGGAATACTTCCTGGTTAAAATGCTACATTGGTATTAATCTATGCGCTTGCAGATCTCATTTATTATTTATTTAGAAGAGCAATTGCATATTTCAATACCGCGTCTCTCATGTCATGCTGGGGATGACAACTTGGCTTAAGTGGCATGAGGGATAGGTTTGGCTTTTTTGGCGCCGTTATCAAAATTAGAAAACTAAGTCTACTTTTGGTAGTGACGTTAAGAATGCCCAACAACTACCACGAACTACCCCACAATCCGGCATATAGGGTACAATCGCAGATAAATAAGGTATAGGCACCACGCCTACACAACACTTACCATTTACCCACTATACAAATGGATAAATGCTATACGATCCTAAACATGTATATAATTCCAATCTAACTAAGCCAAGAATATAACTATGATAAACTAAGAACAATATAATTGCAAATATAAACAAGTAGAGCAAAGTCATAATCAATATATTGAAGTAGAACAAAGTCATATTCATAATATTGAAGAACAAAGATGAACAATTGAAGAACAATAGAGGAATTACCAAGAATCCTCTTGACAGATCTGGAAACCAATCGAAGATTGCCTTGTAGTTCTAATCCTATGTAGCTATGCTAAACTAGAGATCTGTTGATGTGGTGGCTATAGGGCTTGATCAGAGGCTTCTTCTCCTAAGATGGATAATGAATTAGGGTTTCAGAGAGATAGAGGTCCTCTCCTCCAAGGGCCAGGGGGTCTGCTTATATAGTCATTCCAAATGAATATGGGCCGTCGGATCTAACCGACATTAATCGCACGGCTTTCCTTGATCCCTTAGGTTGGTGGAGCATGATCCGCGAAGTTGAACGTGATTGGCCCTCAGGCCAGGGCGGGCGCCCAAGGGGGGAGGGCGGGCGCCCTGCCCCCGGGCCCGATCGGACTCCCGTTCGTTCCTGTGGCTTCTGGACTCTTCTAGATGTTGGATAATTGCACGGTACGTTAATATCTCTATGTAAACCCGACATGAGGGCCTTTCTTCCATAATTCCTGATAACCCCCTACAGAAATAGACAAACACCAAAACTCATGGAATTCTGTCAGATAAAACCCTAAGTCTGGGTGTCGGTTGCATTTGGATCCTTTTCTTTGTTTATTTGCTGATTATATTTGATACTTAAGGACCGTCAACAGTTGTGACATGGGATAGTGATGCTTCTTCGGATGATGATTCTATTGATGATGACAAGTCATCCAAGAAGAAGGCGCTTGCAAGTATTGCTATCAACAAACCATCACACTTCGACACTCCTTCATGCTTCATGGCCAAGGGCCACAAGGTACAATATGATGAGAGTGAAAGTGAAAATGAAGATGAACATGATAGTGATAGTGATGATGAAAATGAATTCACTAATGAACAACTCGTGGACATGCTAGAACAAGCCGATTCACTTATTCAATCTAAAAACAAGAAGTGCAAAGAATTGGCCAAGAAGTTAAAAGCTCTTGAGCAATCCTTTGATGAGGTCAATGCTAATCATGAGAGGCTAGTGGAAGCCCATGAGAAGCTTGGCAAGGCTCACACCAAGCTTGAGAAAGCTCACTCCTTGTTGTTATAAGAGAACAAAGAAAAGGTTGTTGTATCATGTGATGTGGGCACAACATGTGACTTAATTAACGAATCCCCCAACCCACCTATTGTTGTTGCCACTAACTCTTCTTGTAGGTCTTCATCCACCACCACTAACTCTACCTCTACTTCTAGTGTTGGTGTCACTTGTGATGCTTCACTAAAGGTTGAGAATGAGACTCTCAAGAGAGAGGTGGATGAGCTCACTCATGCCCTAGGCAAGGCCTATGTGGTGAGGCCCGCTTGCTAAAGTGCTTGGGTAGCCAAAGGTTTTCTCTCAACAGAGAGGGGTTAGTCTATACCCCCAAGAACGGCAAGAAAGCCTTTGCAACTCACAAGCCTAGCTTTGTGAAGAGCAATGGTCGGTATTGCAACAAATGCAAGCAAGTTGGGCACCTAGAGCTTAATTGCAATAAAATGAACAAGAACAAGAAAAATGCTAATGTACCTTACAATCCATTTGATTCTTGTTATGTGCTTACCAAGAGTGAGAAGGGTGTGCATGCTAAGTTTGTTGGTACACCAATTATGGGTCCAAAGAAGAAGGCCATTTGGGTACTAAAAAGCTTAGTCACTAACCTCCAAGGACCCAAACAAGTATGGGTACCTAAGAAACATTGATTTGTATTGTAGGTAAACTATAAAGCTGGAGGAAGGCATTAGGTGCTTGATAGTGGGTGCACACAACACATGACCGGTGATTCAAGACTGTTCAATTCAATCAATCCAAATGATGACAATGGTGTTGATAGTATCACATTTGGTGACAATGGCAAAGGCAAGGTCAAAGGGCTTGGTAAAATTGCTATATCCAATGACTTGAGCATTTCCAATGTGCTACTAGTAGAGAGCTTGAACTTTAACTTGCTATCCGTAGCTCAACTTTGTGATCTTGGCTTCAAATGCATATTTGGAGTTGATGATGTAGAGATCATAAGTGTAGATGGCTCTAACTTGATATTCAAAGGCTTTAGATATGAGAATCTATACTTGGTTGATTTCAATGCTAGTGAAGCTGAATTATCAACATGCTTGCTCACTAAATCTAGCATGGGTTGGTTATGGCATAGAAGGCTTGGTCATGTTGGAATGAAACAATTAAACAAGTTAGTCAAGCATGATCTTGTTAGAGGCTTGAAAGATGTCACATTTGAGAAAGACAAGCTTTGTAGTGCATGTCAAGCCGGAAAGCAAGTTGGCAACACTCATCCAAAGAAAAGCATCATGAGTACATGCAAGGCATTTGAGTTGTTGCACATGGATCTATTTGGACCAACCACATACACAAGCATTGGTGGAAATAAATATGGATTTGTGATAGTGGATGATTTCACAAGATATACATGGGTATTCTTTCTTAGTGACAAGAGCGATGCTTTTGCAACCTTCAAATCATTTGTCAAGAGAATACACAATGAGTTTGAAGCAACCATCAAGAAAGTGAGAAGTGACAATGGAAGTGAATTCAAGAATACAAGAGTTGATGAGCTTTGTGATGAATTTGGCATTAGGCGTCAATTCTCGGCCAAGTACACTCCACAATCAAATGGTCTTGTAGAGAGGAAGAATAGAACCTTGATTGACATGGCAAGATCAATGTTGAGTGAGTACAATGTGAGTCACTCTTTTTGGGCCGAAACAATCAACACGGCTTGCTACTATAGCAACCGACTCTATTGTCACCTAATGATGGAAAAGACACCATATGAACTCTTGAGTGGAAGAAAGCCCAACATTGCATATTTTTGGGTTTTTGGTTGCAAATGCTACATATTGAAGAAAGGCACTAGATTGAGTAAATTTGAAAAGAAATGTGATGAAGGATTCTTGTTTGGTTACTCCACTACTAGCGAAGCTTATAGTGTTTGGAATTTGGCTAGTGGTACTCTTGAAGAGGTGCATGATGTTGAATTTGATGAAACCAATGGCTCTCAAGAGGAAGATGAGAATCTAGATGATGTGAGAGGCACTCAATTGGCCGATGCAATGAAGAACATGGATATTGGTGATTTAAGGCCTAGAGAGGTGATTGATGTTGAAGATGACAAAGATCAAGTGCTTCCTACCTCTAATGTGCAAGCTAGTGGTTCTCATGATCAAAATCAAGCTAGTACAAGTGGTACTCGAGTGCAAGATCAACAAGCTAGTACATCGTCTCATGATCAACCAAGTGCAAACAATCAAGTGCAAATACTCCAACCAACAAATATTGGAAGAGATCATCCATTGGATCATATCATAGGTGACATTCAAAGAGGAGTGCAAACTAGATCAAGATTAGCATCATTTTGTGAGCATTTCTCCTTTGTGTCTCATATTGAGCCAAAGAAGATTGATGAAACATTGAGAGATGTTGATTGGGTTAATGCTATGCATGAAGAGCTCAACAATTTCAAGAGAAATCAAGTATTGGAATTAGTTGAGAGGCCTAGTGATCACAATGTCATAGGTACTAGATGGGTCTTTCGCAACAAGCAAGATCAAGATGGGATAGTTGTAAGGAACCAAGCAAGATTGGTAGCACAATGCTATACTCAAGTTGAAGGTCTTGACTTTGGTGAAACATATGCCCTGGTTGCAAGATTGGAAGCAATTAGGATCTTGTTAGCCTATGCTTGTGCTCATAACATCAAGTTATACCAAATGGATGTCAAAAGTGCATTTCTAAATGACTATATCAATGGAGAAGTTTATGTTGAGCAACCACTCGGTTTTGAAGATGACAAGAAACCCAACCATGTTTACAAGCTAAGAAAGGCATTGTATGGTTTGAAGCAACCACCTAGAGCATGGTATGAGAAATTGAGAGATTTCTTACTCTCTAAAGGATTCAAGATGGGCAAGGTTGACACCTCTCTCTTCACCAAGAAGATTGCCAAGGACTTCTTTGTGTTGCAAATCTATGTTGATGATACATATTTGGATCAACCAATCAAAAATTTTGCGAGGAGTTTCGAAACATGATGGCTAATGAGTTTAAGATGTCAATGATTGGAGAGCTTAGTTACTTCCTTGGTCTTCAAATCAAGCAATTGAAGAATGGCACATTTGTGAGTCAAGGCAAGTACATAAAATACATGCTCAAGAAGTATGGTATGGATGATGCAAAATCAATTAGCACACCAATGGGAACAAATGGAAGCCTAGATAGTGATACAAGTGGAAATATGGTGGGTCAAAAGTTGTATCGGTCTATGATTGGAAGCTTACTCTATGTGACCGCATCAAGACCGGATGTCATGTTTAGTGTATGCATGTGTGCAAGATTCCAAGCCCCACCAAGAGAAAGTCATTTGAAAGCAACGACGAGAATATTGAGGTACTTGAAGCATACACAAAATGTTGGTTTGTGGTATCCCAAAGGTGCAAAGTTTGAACTTGTTGGATATTCCGACTCGGACTCACTTGTCTCATGGTCATCTAAGAAGCAAAATAGTGTTGCACTATCAACCGCCGAAGCGGAGTACATTGCGGGCGGTAGTTGTTGTGCACAAATCCTATGGATGAAGGCAACTTTGAAAGATTTTGGAATGAACATCAAGCAAGTGCCATTGCTATGTGACAATGAAAGTGCCGTGAAGCTAACCAACAATCCGGTTCAACACTCAAGAACAAAGCACATAGATGTCCGCCATCACTTCGTAAGAGATCACCAACAAAAAGGGGACATTTGCATTGAGAGTATGGGCACCGATGATCGACTTGCCGAAAAGAGTTTTTGCAAGCTAAGGAATGAATTGAACATACTTGACTTCTCAAATATGTGTTGATGCACCCCCACTATATGACATGCCTCTCCCTCGAGCAAAGCAAGGTGAAATTGTTTGACATGTCATCCATCTTTGCTAAGGACTTGTTTAGTGCATCTAGTCATTCCTAACATGTCTTATGATCATTCATGAAAATCAAATGAATTTGATGCTTGTATGGTACCACTATTGCTTTTATGCTTGATTTGATCTAGTGGTAGCATATGACATGTTTGTGGGCTTGCAATCCTAGTGTTTAATCTAGAATATGAGCTATAAGTGTTTAACTCAACATGGTACAAGATAACCCTTATTTGGAGGTGTGAAGAAGCTTGTCCTTGGATCAAACCGAGTTAAATATCTTAGGCAAGTAATCTAGATTGGACCAATTTGGGAAAATGATCTCACTTCACATGGTTTCACACTAAGCTATCTAAAATTTGAGCTCACCTTTTGTGGTCTTTGATGACAAAGGGGGAGAAAATTTCCTAAAGATTTAAGATAGGGGAGTAACATAATAAAAGAAGGGGATTAATCAAAATTTTGAGGCACACAAGTAGGGAGAGCAAGCTCATAAACTTGTATATTGCATTTGAATGTGCATCACATATGTTTGCTTGCATTAGCATTAGCTTTAGAAGCTTTCTCTCCGATACCTTGCTTGTGTGGTGTATGCTAGTTATAGGTTTGATTGATGAAATGAAGAACTAGCATGCATAGGTAGTATAACTAGAATTTTAGTTATTTCACAAGTAGTACTAGAACCTTGTTTATAATGTTGATCTCACGGGGTGTTCTAGTTTTGTGAAAGTCTAGTTACTAATGGTGCTAAGGATGGTGTATATTGGCAACTCCGATTGGTATCACGCTTCAAAGGTCCATTCTTTACACCTTAGCATCATTTGGAAGAAATTGACTCCTATATTTCCTATTCAAGCATATGTGCAAAGCTTTCAAATCCAAACTCTTAGCACATATGTAGGGGGAGCAATTGCTACCAATTTGGGTTTATGAAACTTATCCATAATATTTGCACATGGTAAAATGCTTGGGCAAGCAACATGAATCCAAGAAAATTTTATTGAAAATGTTTGTAAAAAGGGTTGTCATTAATTACCAAAAAGGGGGAGATTGAAAGCCCTAGTTTGGTTTTGGATAATTGATGAAACCCTAGTACTAACCTCTATACTAAGTGTGTGTATACTTAATGAGGTTGGTACATGCCAAGTGATGGAGCAAGTGATGATCATGGTGATGATGGCGATGACCACAAGATGATGAAGTGCTCAACTTGGAAAAGAAGAAAGAGAAAAACAAAACCCTATGGAGATCAAGGCAAAGGTATTGCTTAGGGTTTTGGTTTTGGTGATCAAGACACCATAGAGGGTGTGATCGCATTTAGGATAGATAGCCGTACTATAAAGAGGGGAATTCTTTGGCTAAGTGGTTATCAAGTGCCACTAGGTGCCATTGTTCATGTGCATGCATTAAAACCTAGTGAGCTAACTTAACTCCTTCAAAGAAAATGATTGTGAAAATGCTAACACACGTGCACACTTGTTGGTACACACTTTGTGGTGTTGGCACACTTTGAGAAGGAGGTGGAGTTTGAAGGGTAGAGAGAGGATGGGTTCTCAGTGAGAAAATGAAGTCACGGGAGAAAATGAAGTGCATATCTTCTATTGCGCCGGTGGGAAAATTTGGAGAAGTCACAGGAGTGTTTCTCGCTGAGAAACACTCACCGGACGCTAGCCACTGAGGCACCGGACGCTGAGTGTGTGCGTCCGGTGTAGTCAGTGCCTGGCCCAGCTAGGGTAAGGCACCAGACGACAGGCACCGACATAGGCTTGAGTGTCCGGTGGTACGTGTCCGTTTTGAGGTCCATTTGTAGACCTCCCTAGATTTTAGTCTGGTGAGCACCAGACGGTCCGGTGCTCAGCGTCTGATGCCCTGCGTGTTTGCAGTCCTCCCTGAGTTTAGGACCGGTGTGCACCGGACGCGTCCGGTGCCAACTTAGGAGCGTCTGGTGCTCTGCAGGTTACCATTAGACTCTGACACGAGAGTTTCAAAAGGTGACACGTGGCTGACATTGGAGCACCGGACGCATGTGTTGAGCATCTGGTGCCCCTGAAGAGCGTCTGGTGACCCCGTATTTCGCCCAGTGAAAGAGCCGACGACTCTATTTGTTTGAGGGGCTTATAATTACTTATTGGCCGGCTTAGGACACATACTCTTGGCATTCTAACATACTTGACATCCTTGTGAGCCTAAGCAAACACCTCCCACTCATCTCCTTCATATGTTATTCATCTTTGTGAGATTGGGAGTGATTCCAAGTGTATTTGCTTGAGTGATTGCATCTAGTGGCACTTGGGGATTGACTTGGCTGCGGTTTTCTTGTTACTCTTGGTGGTTGCCACCACCTAGACGGCTTGGAGCAGTAGAGGAGCTTTGGCACGAGTTGGTGATTGTTCGTGGCCATCTCCCGGTGGTTGTGAGGGGCCTTGTACCTTCCCCGGCGGAGAGCCAAAAGGTAACTCTAGTGGATTGCTCATGTCATTGAGTTACCTCACTTGTGGGTTAGTTCTTGCAGTGTCCTAGTGCGGACGAAGTTCGTGCTACACCTCTTAGCCGCCGAACCACCAAGTGTTGGTCGACACAACGGGGATGTAGCGTGCCGGCAAGCACGTGAACCTCGGAGAAAATTGTGTATCTCCATTGTGATTGTTCATTGGATTTCTCTCGGTGTTTGGACTCATATTATTGATTGGTTCATCCCCTCTATGCGGCGGTATAAAGATCAAACCATCTCTTTTACATTCCTGCAAACTAGAGTAGCTTACTTGTATAGAAACTTTAGGTAGCTTTCTAGTGTAAGTAGTGACATAGCTCTTGTGTGCCTAGTGATTATATCAACTAGAATTGTGGGATAGGTGGCTTGCAAACACCCCTTTAGAGCTAGAGCAAAAAGCTTCACTTTGTTATTTACTAACCTCATGCTCTAGTGAGTTTGTAGAATTTTTAAATAGACTATTCACCCCCCTCTAGCCATATTAGGACCTTCCACTCAGCCAAAAGGAAGTATCGTAGAGGGCTATGGGATAGAGGAGGTCATTGAGTTCTGTGTTGAATTCATTCCTGAACTTGACCCAATTGGTGTTCCTAAATCGCGACACGAGGGGAGACTGAGTGGAAAGGGAACACTAGGAAAGAAAACAAACATCGGTATGGGGGACGATTCTTTCAATAATGCACACTACACAGTTCTTCAAAACTCATCCGTGGTGGAGCCGTATGTCACGAAACACAAGGACTTCCTACGATCCCAATTCCCAGAGAATAATGAAGCTTGGTTTATGCGTCAGCACATGGACACTTTCAGTGATTGGTTACCAAAAGAATGTGTGGGTAATGACCAGATTGATGAGCAACTGTATTTGTTGGCTAGGCAACCATCATGGCACATCCTCATGTACAAAGGGTACGAGATAAATGGAAATACATTTTACACCCTAGGCCAAGATACAAGAAGCACGAACCAAAATAGTGGGGTTCGCGTATATGCCATAGACCCGAATGGAAATAGACAAACATATTATGGCCGTATAGAGGAGATTTGGAAACTAGACTACGCACCTAATTTTAAAGTCCCTTTGTTCCGGTGCCAATGGGTGAAGGTTACCGGAGGCGGGGTGACAGTTGACAAAGACTATGGAATGACAACACTGGACCTCAACAATGTTGGTTACAAAGATGAACCATTCATCCTTGCTACTGATGTGAATCAGGTGTTCTATGTGAAAGACATGTCTACAAAACAGAAGAAAGGGAAAAATGACAACAAATCAACAAATGAGCCAAAACGCCATATAGTTCTCTCAAGGAAAAGAAATATTGTGGGAATTAAGGACAAGTCAGATATTTCAGAAGATTATGAAACAGATGACCAAATCACGCCTTTCAATGTGACCAAAGATCCGAGCATACTGATAAATGCTGAGGACACTCCATGGTTACGTCAAGATCATGACCAAGGAACATGCGTCAAAAAGAAGATCACTATTGTGCTCGCCTAATAAATAGATTGCATTAGAGTATGTGTATGTGACAATTGTAACTTAAGATGTTTATATTACTTTTTCTTATTTTATATCATTTCAAATAATGAAATGACTTGTGGGAAATGACATTTAAGTTTGCTATTATAAGAGATGTGTCAATTGTGGATTTTCAACTACACCTTCCCAACACTTTGTCAAATGCAAAATTAGTCAAACTTGGTCAAATGACAAACTAAATTACTTAAAATGAAAAAAATTTGAATACCAAGTTGTTAGATATCATGAAGATCTAAAATTTTTATACAGACAATTTTTCCATTTGAGAAAGTTTAAGTTCACAATAGCCACCAAATCTTGAATCTCACACAAACTATATGAAACTATATGTGTCAATTGTGCATTTTCAACTACACCTTCCCAACACTTTGTCAAATGCAAACATGGTCTATATATTAAATGTAGATTTTGATGAGTGGAACAATATTGGTATTCATGACTTTTCCATTCGAGACCATCTAGTGTTCTGAAAACCGATGCGTGGCTATGAATTCTTTCAAAATTCAAAATTGATTGGTTCAAACTTTTCCAAAAGAAAAGTTGACCATTAGGCCAAATGTAGAACATGATGAGTGTAACAAACTTTGTATTCATTACTTTTCCATTTGGGACCATATAGGGTTCGGTCAAAGTGTGTGTTTCTAAAAACCAATGCTTTGACTTTGGTCAAACTTGGTCAAATGACCCATTTGATGTCTTGAAATGAAAAAAATTTGAATACAAAGTTGGTAGAGATCACAAAGATCTACATTTGATGTATTGTCTACTTTTCCATTTGGATAAATTTAAGCCAATCCTAAGCACATTTGTTCAAAATCCAATATGGGTTTTGGTCAAACTTGGTCAAATGACAAACTAAATTACTTAAAATGAAAAAATTTTGAATACCAAGTTGTTAGATATCGTGAAGATCTAAACTTTTTATATAGACAATTTTTCCATTTGAGAAAGTTTAAGTTCACAATACCCACCAAATTTTGAATCTCACACAAACTATATGAAACTATATGTGGAAATTGTGGATTTTCAACTACACCTTCCCAACACTTTGTCAAATGCTAACATGGTCTATATATTAAATGTAGATTTTGATGAGTGGAACAATATTAGTATTCATGACTTTTTCATCCGAGACCATCTAGGGTTTTGAAAACCAATGCGTGGCTATGAATTCTTTCATAATTCAAAATTGAGTGGTTCAAACTTTTCCAAAAGAAAAGTTGACCATTAGACCAAATATAGAACTTGATGAGTGTAACAAACTTTGTATTCATTACTTTTCTATTTGGGACCATCTAGGGTTCGGTCAAAGTGTGTGTTTCTAAAAACGAATGCTTTGACTTTGGTCAAACTTGGTCAAATGACCCATTTGATGACTTGAAATGGAAAAAAAATTGAATACAAAGTTGGTAGAGATCATCAAGATGTAATGGTGAATATTGTTGTAAGTATAAATAAATAAGAAATAGAGAAGAAATCTTTAAAAAATAATCCGATATAATGGTGAATATCACGTATATCACGATTTTGGAGATAAATGATGATAAATGAATAAAATTTACGTTTAAATAATGCACAAACAAATTTTCTATCAAAAACACCTACTTTAAGATATTGAAATTAAATAATACTTTTTTGCATTAACAAAATACGAATTATTTTTCATATTTAAGTTTGCTAATCTAAGAGATTGAAAGATTTTATGTTTCCAAATTATTATGTAAGCAATTAGACAAAAAAATGGAACTATTATTTTTTAACAAATTAATACCTATTATTCTATTTACTATGCAATTAAGAAAATTAATCTAATTAATGTAAGCATAAATAAATAAGAAACGTTAAAAATACTTTTAAGCCCGGTTCCTGGATGGAACCGGGACTAAAGGTTGCCTTTAGTCCCGGTTCCAGACTGGAACCGGGATTAAATGTTGCACCTTTAGTCCCGGTGCGTATCACCAACCGGGACTAAAGACCTTTTAGTCCCGGTTGGTGATACACACCGGGACTAAAGGTCCCCGCGTATATTTAAGCGCACAGTCATGTTCCTCCTCGATCTTCCCAGCCGTCGTTGCCCTAATTTCCTCCGCCGCGAGCCGCTCCTCCCGGCCGTCGCCTCGCGCCCTCGTCCCCGAACAGCACCTCTGACAGCTCGTCCCCGAGAGCGCCGCGAGCCCAGGGAGCGATGCCGCCACCGCCGCCGCCAACCATCGTTCTCGGCACCGTCTTCTTCTCCAGCACCGTACGGGGCGCCGCGTTCTCCTTCTCCGGCAGCGACGAAAGCTCGTCCCCCGCCACTCGTCCCCGACCCTCGTCCCCGGCCGCCGAGCACCGTACGGAGCCAGGCCTAAATATTTTCTAATTTAGATTAAACCTAATATATTTGTTGTTTTAAATTATCTAATACTTCAATTTATCTACTTATTTATGTATGATTTTATTATTATTTATAGTTTCATTATAGATATTATTGATTAATAGATACTATTTATAGTTTCATTATTTATAGTTTCATTATAGATATTATTCAATTTATCTTGGAGCTTCTTGAAAGAGCATCTAGGCCCCTAATGGATTTCGGTGATTAATGACAATGTTGATTGCTGTGACTAACATGTGTTTTGCATAGGCAAAGTCATTAGTATTAGGTCATGGTAACTGGTACTCGATGAACATGGACATATATGCCTACTTAATAGTGGAAATCGTTTCGGTTTTCAAAGGATGGATGGACATCGTCAAGACTAGACTAGGTCTAAGTGCCATATGGTGAAGAAGGGCACTTAGAGTAGTTTAGGACTTTGTTTTCCTTTGACCGTACTATTAAGTGGGGCTTTGATCTAGTAGCTTGACTTAGGTAAGGCTTTAGGTTTAGGTGTGGTGCACACTTGGTAAACCTAGCACTAGGCAGCTCAGAGATAGTCCTTAGATCGAGAGGTACAAACTTTGTTTTGGAACGGTCGCGTTTCGACAAAGTTTGGGTGTCTAAGTTGGCACCGGACGCACAGTGAGTGCGTCCGGTGAGGTCATTTGCAGTCAGAGTGACTGAGTGCCTAGGGTTAGGCACTGGACGCTAGCACCAGACGCGCCGGGTAGTGTCCGGTCCTAAACCCAGGGAGGTCCAAAACGTGACCTATGTCACCGGACGCTAGCACCGGACTCACCGGGTAGTGTTCGGTCCTAAACTCGGGGAGGATGTAAAGTTCATGCTCGCACCGGATGGTGTCACCGAACGCTGAGAAGTAGAGTCCGGTGCTCTGTCAAACAGAGTATAGTTAGCCGTTATGAGGTCACCGGACGCTCGGTGTAGACCGTCCGGTGTAACATAACCAGCGTCCAGGGACCCTGTTTTCAGTGTAAAATGGTTGGCTGACCCTTGGACTTCGTGGGGTGTATTTATACTCCTCCACCTAGTCCATGGGAGCTCTCTTGCCCATTTGAACAGTTGAGAGACACTTTGTGGAGCAAGAGAGAAGCAAGAGCCTAGAGAGGATTGAGATTTGTGAGATTTCTTGTGAGAATCCTTCTCTAGTGAAATTCCAAGAGTCAAGTGTGCATCCACCACTCTCTAGAGCCTTGATTGGGTCAAGTGAGAGTTCTTTGCTTGTTACTCTTGGTGATCGCCATCACCTAGACGGTTCGGTGGTGATTGGAGGCGCGAAGACCGCCCGAAGTTCTTATGGGTGGCTCGTGTCAAGCTTGTGAGCGGTTTTGGGCGATTCACCACGACGGAGTGTCAAAGAATCAGCCCGTAGATAGCACTTGGTCCTTGCACGGACCAAGGGGAGCAAAACCCTTGCACGGGTGCTCCAACGAGGACTAGTGGAGAGTGGCGACTCTCCGATACCTCGGCAAAACATTGCCGAGAACTTTATTCCACTACTCCTTTACTTTCTAGCATTTACTTTGTGCAATTACTTTGAGTTTTTACATTCCTAGAATTGTCATGCTAGAATAGGATTGGAACTAGGTTGCAAAACCTTTATCCGGTAGCTCTCTAGTCACACTAGGCACAAGGGGTTGAATTGGAGCTTATAGGTTGCTTAAATTTTTAGAGAAGCTCAATTCACCCCCTCTTGGGCATCTTGATCCTTTCAATTGGTATCAGAGCCTAGTGCTCATTATTTAGGCTTCACCGCCTAGAGAAAGATGTCTAACGTGGATGGACCGCCACCTATGTTCAATGGGGATGACTTCCTGTATTGGAAAATACGGATGGAGTCATACCTTGAGGCATGCGACACTAAGTGCCTAAAAGCCGCGACTGAAGGGTTTACCCCTGCGGCAAAAGACGCCATTCTTACTCCACAAGAGCAATTAAACGAGAAGTGGAATGCAAAGGCCAAAAACCACATCTTTAGAGGTCTTTGCAAAGAGGTGTTCAACCGCGTTCGGAACCGCAAAACCGCCCATGCTCTATGGAAGGAACTTTGTGCGCTCCATGAGGGATCCAAGAGTGAGCGTGAGGAACGCTTTCATCGTGTGATGAACAAGCTTAATACAATTGAAATGCTTCCAAAAGAAAATGCCAATGAAATGTATTCTCGCTTGAATGTCATTGTAGAGGAGCTAAATGGACTTGGGCTCAATCAAATGAGTGCGGCGGATGTGGCAAGAAAGATACTATGTGTTCTCCCCATTGAGAAATATGGGCACATAGTAACCGTGCTTCATCAAGGTGATCTCTCCACCGCTACACCAACGTCCATATTGGGTAAGATCAATGCTCATGAGATGTACATGCACATGAACCCCCAAGATGGCTCCTCATTGGCCGAGAAGGAAAAGAAGGACTTGGCCCTCAAAGCTTCTCACAAGAGCAAAGCCAAGAAGATTGAAGTTGAGTCATCAACTTCAAGTGATGATGATGCATGTTGACGGTCCTTAAGTACTAAAATTAATAATCAAATAAACATGGAAAAGGATCAATATGCACCAAACATCTAGAATTAGGGTTTTATCTGACAGAATTCCACGAGCTTTGGTGTTTATCCATTTCTGCAGGGGGTTATCAGAGAATACGGAGAGAAGGCCCACATGTCATGTTTACAACGAGATAATTACATGCCGTGCAATTTTTCTCAATCTAGAAGTGTCTAGAAGCCACGGGAACGAATGAGAAGAGGATCGGGCTCGGGGGCAGGGCGCCCGCCCACCCCCCTTGGGCGCCTGCCCTGGCCAGGAGTTGGATCAGGACTCTGTTTCGGGACTAAACTCCACCGACCTAAAGGATGAATCTAAACCATATGTCGGTTTGATCCAACGGCCCAAATTCACTTGAAAGGACTATATAACCAAGGCCTCTCCACCCCTGGAGGAGAGAGGAGAAGAGAAGAAATCATTATTCAGAGGTAGCCATCAAAGTTAGGGTTTAGAGCTTCTCTCCCATAGAGAATTAGAATTAGCTACTCCCTAATCCTTCAAGTTTAGAGGTTTGATTAGATAGCAATTAGAGAAGTAGAGCACTACGCTCTGGATTCGGATCTTCGGTAATAAAGATTGGTATTATTCATATCTTTCTCTAATTCTTTGTTCTAATTGCATTATGTCTCTAATTATTATGTTCTTAGTTTGCTCTAGTTCTATATTTGATATAGTTATGATTGATAATGAGTTTATGTATAAGTTTGCAAAGCGCTTAGCTTTTGACGCGAGGGAGTTAAGTGATAGATCACATGTGAGCGTGGTGCTTAGATGTTATTTATCTGCAAATGTATCCTATTGGCTGGGTCGTGTGGTAGTTCGCGATAGTGACGCTTCGTTGATTCTTATATAGTCCACCCTCCGTTGATAGGACAGGCAGAACTGGTATTGTGGAGTAAGTCTTGCGATGCTCTGATTTACTTTAGCAATGTTCCTTATACATGAATGAAGAGTCTTTTATGCTATATATGATCTTGTAGATAACTAGAGTAGATCATGACTTAGTAGATAGTAGATAACTTAGAATCCATTCTCTAGCTAATCCGACATCACCTACATATATGAGCAGTAGTCTATTTTCTAATCGATGTGTTATTTATCCCTTGAACTTATAATTCATTATCATTATCTTTATGGTTTACCCCCTGCTAAAGTAAGTGACTGTGTGACGTGTTTCTCATTAGTAATCATGTTCTTGCAAGTTCATCTCTAGTCTATGCCTTGATAGATTTTGTCCTTAATTCAATTTCATCCCTTTTGTTCTCTTAAGCAAAATTATAAATAACGATACCTGGAATACTTATCCTGGTGAAATGCTACAATGAGGTGTTTTATCTGTGCACTTGCGGATAGAATAGATTATTTTCTAGAGAGCCTTTACATTTATAAATACCTTTGTACACTCTGGCACTATGCTGGGGATGACAACCTAGTATCTAAGTGGTGTTAGCTAGTGTCAACAAGAATTTCTGGCGCCATTGCCGGGGAACAAAAGGGTAACACATAGGAACGGTAAGGAAAGTTAGGAAATCAGTCAAGGTTATTCATATAAAATATTAGACTAGACTATAGAGAAATAATTACATAAAACAGCTACTAAGTGAGAAATCATAACAAGGCACCTCTGCTTTGGCATGTTCACCCTGTTGTTTTTCTATGTTTATATTTTTGTACAGGGTATATCAGGATTGACTTTGGGTACATTCAACTCTTCATCATCAGAACCAAAGCAATCAAGAGAAGAAGAAGCTTGCTACCAATTGCTGAAGCAATGGCACAGAAGACCCTACAAGAATTCTCTGCTCCAAGCCTTGAGAACATTCCAACTGGTCCAAGATTTGCAGTAGAAGAAGGAATATCCGAGTTTGAGCTCAAGTCAAGCCTCATCAATTTGGTGCAAACTACACAATTCAGTGGAAAGGCACATGAAGATGCTAGTGCGCACTTGCAGAATTTCTTAGAGATTGGAAGCACAATCCACATCAACGGAGTTGACAAAGATGCCATACTGCTTCGCCTTTTTCCATTCTCACTAGAAGGGAAAGCGAGGAAGTGGTTCTACACTCATCAAGATAACATCAACAACTGGATGAACTTGTCAGATGCCTTTCTATCAAAGTTTTTCCCTATAGGCAAAACAACTGCCTTAAGAGGAAATATTGTCAGTTTCCAACAGTAGAAGACAGAAGCCATTTCAGAAGCATGGGAGTGTTTTCAAGGATACATATCAGATTGTCCTCACCATGGAATGGCCACATGGTTACTTATGCAGACCTTCTACCATGGATTAACCCAGAAGGCTCGTGAGTGCCTAGATGCATCTGCTAAAGGATCATTCTTGGAGCTTACAACTGGAAAAGCAAAGATACTTTTGGATAAGATAGCAGAAAACCAAAGCTGGTTCCAAGATAAAGCTCAACAATGTCATCAAACTGAAGAAATACTAGAAGAAGTAAATGCATTATCAACTAAGATGGAAAATTTGCTCCATTGGATTGACCAGAGGGCCAAGTTCAAAGAAGACCAAAGGGGCATTGAGACAACATATCAACCAACTTGGAGTCAACCCAATAGCAAAGGTATGAATTCAGGTAATACTTTCAAGCAAGTTTCATTAAAAGAGATAATTGCTCAACAAACCAAAATTAATAATGAAGTTAAACAAAGGCTAGATACAAATGAATCATCTCTAAAAGATATACACAATAAAATGGATTTTCTACTAACTGCCTTTGATGAGCAAAACACTCTTAATAAAAGGGTAGAGCTTAAATTAATAAAGCTAGCTGCTGCACTGCCTGTTCTACTAACATTGAGCAGGTAAAGAATATAACTACTAGAGGGGGCAAAGCCACCAGAGATCCCCCATACCCAAAAGAGAAACAAAGAACATCAGCACCAGTGGAACCAGCAGTGATAGAAGAAGAAAGCCCAGTTGAAGCAGAAGATCTGCTGCAACCACCAAGAACCGGAGAAATGAAGAAAGATTTTTACGACACCAACTATTTTCCATTTCCCAGAAGAAACAGAGGACTGCAGTCGGATGAGCAGTTTGGTAAGTTTGTAGAGATCATTCAGAAATTATATGTCAACATACCTCTGCTGGATGCCATATAGGTACCTACATATGCAAAGTACATCAGAGATATTCTTAACAAGAAGAGACCACTGCCCACCACTGAGGTTATCCGCTGACAGAAGAATGTAGTGCGGCCATCCTCAATAAACCACCAAAGAAGAAGAAAGATCCAGGATGCCCCACTATTGACTGCTCAATCGGAAACCAACACTTCAATAATGCACTTTGTGATCTCGGAGCAAGTGTCAGTGTGATGCCAGCATTAGTCTACAAAAAGCTTGAGCATGCGACCCTAGAACAAACATCAATGTGCCTGCAACTAGCGGATCAATCAGTTCGACACCTGTTGGGTATCGCCGAGAACATTCCAGTCAAGATCAGAGATTTCCTGGTGCCAGTAGACTTCGTGGTACTGGACATGAGTCCTGACTCAAAAGTATCCATCATCCTTGGAAGGCCATTTCTGAGCACTGCCAATGCCCACATTGATGTCGGGAAAGGAGAAATCCAGTTCAACATAAATGGAAAGGAAGAACACTTCACATTCAAACCCAGACCAGAGAGAAACCCTACAGTGAAGGAAGTTCATGAAGAACCACTGGAGACACCATCTCCGGAGGAAGATAATTCAGAAGATTAAAAGATTTGGAGGTCCAGATTGGGGGACCTAAAAATCCCAAACCCTCACCGAGAGGTAAATCGGTATTTATCCGCATTATTAATTTTCTCATATTTAAATTCTTGCATAATTAATTCTTGCATTAGTCATAGCATCATTATTATAATAATAAAAAGCCCCATATAAATAATATTTGTGGTGTGTGACAACCCATATTTATTAATTATTGTGGAGGCACAAAAATATTTTCCATAACTATTTTAATTAAGTTTCAATTCCCATAGATTTTCCTACATTATATTTAATTATATTAATCTTCTAGAAGCATGACCCACACTCCTTGGGTCCCACATGTCATACACCACACCTCACATACATCCCATCACATTATTTCATCCACCAACATATCTCCACTAACAACACTTTTCCACCGGCCAACCACCACCCATGATACATTTTCTTGCGTGAGAATTAAGCAGAGAAGGGAGTGGAGAAAGGGCAGCCAGGATGGGCACCACAAGTGGGCGCCCGCCCACCTACCAAGGGCGCCCGCCCTGCCCCCTCTTCCTCCTATAAATGGCCACCTTCTATCTCCATCTTCTTCACACAAACACTCCAGAAAACCGCACAAGTTTCAGTTCCAGAAGGAGCTCTTGTAGTGAAGTAAAGAGAGAGTAGAGAGGAAGAGAAGAGTGGGAAAGAAGTTGGTAGTTTTTGTGAGAGAGTGAGTATCACCTAGTAAGTAGTGATCCCGCTGTCTAAGCGGAAGTAAAAGTTGTTTAGGGGAGGTTCTGCCAAAATAGAAACTTGAACGACTAACCCTTGGACTACTGACATTCCGGACAACTGACCACTAACATTTTCTCTCACATTTTCCACTAGTTGTGTTTTTGCCAACTTTTGTTTACAGGATGTTTAAGAAGGTGAAGAACGCAGGAAAGGCTCTCAAGAACATTGGTACAAGGAGTTCATCCCGACACTCCTCACACCCATCAGAGATGAGCGTCGACCCAACACATACACAAGCTCTGTCATCTTCCTCTAATCAGCAAGTCAAGGTCCTTCTCAAGATAGGAGACCTAGGACTGAAGACCCGAAGGGAGAAGGAAGTATATCAGCAATTGAAGAACAAAGATTTCATTCACACCCCTACTCTTGATCCAATCTTACTACAAGAAACAGGTATGGACACTGAATTTGACTTAATTTTCCAGATGATAGGTTGGACAAATTTTTGGAATATAACTGAGCTGGGTTCTCGTCTTCTCACCCTCGAATTTTTGTGCACTTTACAATATTATGAGGGGGGAGTTGTTTTTCGGATGTTCAAACAGGAGATTATGTTGTCTTGGAGAGAACTAAGCGACCATCTTGGTTTCTCTTCAAGATGCATCCTGAACATTGACTCCGACCTACCTAACTTTGAGAGACACCAGTTTTGGAGAGAAATATCTAGAGATAATTTTTATAGTCAAGCCCGAACCAGTGACATGGAACACCCCACTCTTAGGATGTTCCACAAATGGCTTGGGTACAATCTTTTCTATCGTGATGATATTAGGAAAGTAAGAGTAGGAGATTTACAACTTTTATATGCTACTATTACTAAAGTACCCACTTCACCTATTACACTTTTAGTTTCTCATTGGCATAGCGTACCTAGTCTTCAGGGACCAGTAGGATGTACTTCACTTATCACTCGTCTAGCCTCTAATCTTCATTTACTCAAAAACTCGTCATTGGACTTCATAGATGAGTTAAGAATTTATCATGGCTATGACACATTTAGACAAGCTTGGATGTTAAAGAAAGAGGGGAATATAATGTATATGCTATATGATGACAAAGGCAAGATTTGGTTACCTAACTCGAACCTTGGCCTCTACGTTGTTCAAAATTTTTTGATTGAGATTGCAGCAACACCGGTGAATCAGAGAGCTCCACAGCGAGTTGCATCTGAAAGGATGACCACCCATCGAGAACGCACCTGGTATGGAGTTGATCCGGGACCAGAAGAAGCAGCGCACCTGCATTATTGCGACTACAACCCCCGAGTCCTTCGAGACCAGTGGGTTCGACATGCGCAACCACAAGAGCCAACAAAGGAGACATGGCCGGAGAGCCAAGATCACCAGTGGACAAACCCGCCTTTTCATACGGGCAGGTACTCCACTGATCCATATGGAGATTCAGGATCCAGACCTCCACCCTAATTTGATGCAGGACGATACTCCGACGCCTCCTACGCTTTCACGAATGACTACTACCAAGAGGCCGGTGCTTTCTTCACCCGTACCGACAACACCCTCCTCGACATCCAGAACACGCAAGGAGAACATGGACGACTCCTGGAAGAGCAACAAAAATGGAACTAGGACCACGCCACTGCAGTACAAGAGCTGAGACAAGATACAACAACAATGAACGACAACATCACAACCATGATGTTGTTCTGGAATATCGGGTAAGACCGACAGCAACATCCAGCTTGGGGGAGTTCCTCCCCAATTTATCAAGTAAGTTTTTATTTGCTCTTCTTATTTATTCTTTTCTATTTTAGTATTTTATCTTAAGAGAAAAACTTAGAAAACCCAATAAATATTTTCTTGCTTTAATTCTATAAACATGAAAACAAAATAAAAAGAGTGTGTAGATAAGTGTGCTTTATTTTCCTGCTAAGTTTAATCTCTAGAAAAACAAAAGACCAAAAAGATGCATGATGGAAATGATGAACAGTTGCTCTGTTTGCTTACTTTCAAATACCTAGCTTTTATATTAGAGTTCTTCCAGGAATTACTAAAACTGAAATTATTATTTATGGGAAGCATAAAACTAAAGTCTAGGTAGGATAAAAACATAATATAAAGTTTGAGCTGCTGTTTATCTTGTTCCTACTACACTAAGTTCTGGAGATTTATTTTGAAAACTTACAAATCACATGATGAGTTCCTAGCATAACAAACTACCTACCACAGCCATACTTGCTATAATATCTTTTACTTATATTCACATTGAGTTTGATCGAGCTATGTAGACCCTTAGGAGCTTTTCATGTGGATAAATTAAGATATTCACTTGCACACATCTACTACACCATCCACCACCATTCATTAAAATTGCTAAAAATATTATCACTCACTGTCCCAAGTGTTGTTATTCTCTTTCTCTAAAAAAAAATTTCAATGCAGAAGAGGCATGGGTTATGCAAAAATATGCGAGGAAATAAAAAGGGGTAAGTGCCCGGAACCACGGAAAAAAGAAAAAGAGTGAGACGAGAGGTAAAAATAGACAAGTGTCCGGAGTAGAATTAGGGGTACAAAGATGGCCACTTGAGCGGAAAAAAATGGACAAGTGTCCGATAGTAGAATTAGGGGTATCTACTACCCACCTGAAAAAAAGAGAAAAGAAAGAGATAGCCCATGTTCTCTCAAAGCAAAGATTAAAGAAGAGTTGAGGTAGCAATATGAGGAGCAATGAGAAGTAAGTTTTATCATTACTTATATTTTCACCATCACTATCATTTACTCCACCACACATGCACATCTTGATTTAATTATATGCCGAGTTCCTTTGGATCCATGGCTCAATTAGACAACATATGTATGAGTTGTTTTTCACTCCTATGAGCTCCACTTAAATATTCCAGTAGCTATAGGTAAGTGACATTTTGGTAAGGATCCACAAATACCACATATAGAGAGACTTGAGAGATCATTGCTGGGAACTCTGAGTTTTATTTTGAAAACTTATGAAAAACTCTAGAACAAAGGTGAAGTATACACAGGAGGAATAGTGCTCAACTTAATTATTTTGTCTTTTGATTACTTAAGACTCCAGTGCAGGCACTAAGCTCCATAACACTTCACTCTAATCTAGAAGAATTTTTTTTATGTAAAAGCATGTGTGCCTGTCAGGAAAGAAAACATCGAAGCAATTCCTAATCGGTTTGAGTTTAGCTGTTTGCTCAGGGACGAGCAAAGGGTAAGCTTGGGGGAGTTTGTTGACGGTCCTTAAGTACTAAAATTAATAATCAAATAAACATGGAAAAGGATCAATATGCACCAAACATCTAGAATTAGGGTTTTATCTGACAGAATTCCACGAGCTTTGGTGTTTATCTATTTCTGCAGGGGGTTATTAGAGAATATGGAGAGAAGGCCCACATGTCATGTTTACAACGAGATAATTACGTGCCGCACAATTTTTCCCAATCTAGAAGAGTCTAGAAGCCACGGGAACGAACAAGAATTGGATCGGGCTCGGGGGCAGGGCGCCCGCCCACCCCCCTTGGGCGCCCGCCCTGGCCAGGAGTTGGATCAGGACTCTGTTTCGGGACTAAACTCCACCGACCTAAAGGATGAATCTAAACCATACAATCAATATCGGTTTGATCCAACGGCCCAAATTCACTTGAAAGGACTATATAACCAAGGCCTCTCCACCCCTGGAGGAGAGAGGAGAAGAGAAGAAATCATTATTCAGAGGTAGCCATCAAATAGAGCTTCTCTCCACAGAGAATTAGAATTAGCTACTCCCTAATCCTTCAAGTTTAGAGGTTTGATTAGATAGCAATTAGAGAAGTAGAGCACTACGCTCTAGATTTGGATCTTCGGTAATAAGGATTGGTATTATTCATATCTTTCTCTAATTCTTTGTTCTAATTGCATTATGTCTCTAATTATTATGTTCTTAGTTTGCTCTAGTTCTATATTTGATATAGTTATGATTGATAATGAGTTTATGTATAAGTTTGCAAAGCGCTTAGCTTTTGACGCGAGGGAGTTAAGTGATAGATCACATGTGAGCGTGGTGCTTAGATGTTATTTATCTGCAAATGTATCCTATTGGCTGGGTCGTGTGGTAGTTCGTGATAGTGACACCTTTGTTGATTCTTATATAGTCCACCCTCCGTTGATAGGACGGGCAGAACTGGTATTGTGGAATAAGTCTTGCGATGCTCTGATTTACTTTAGCAATGTTCCTTATACATGAATGAAGAGTCATTTATGCTATATATGATCTTGTAGATAACTAGAGTAGATTATGACTTAGTAGATAGTAGATAACTTAGAATCCATTCTCTAGCTAATCCGACATCACCTACATATATGAGGAGTAGTCTATTTTCTAATCGCTGTGTTATTTATCCCTTGAACTTATAATTCATTATCATTATCTTTATGGTTTACCCCTACTAAAGTAAGTGACTGTGTGACGAGTTTCTCATTAGTAATCATGTTCTTGCAAGTTTATCTCTAGTCTATGCCTTGATAGATTTTGTCCTTAATTTAATTTCATCCCTTTTGTTCTCTTAAGCAAAATTACAAATAAGGATACCTGGAATACTTATCCTGGTGAAATGCTACAATGAGGTGTTTTATCTGTGCGCTTGCGGATAGAATAGATTATTTTCTAGAGAGCCTTTACATTTACAAATACTTTTTACACTCTGGCACCATGATGGGGATGACAACCTAGTATCTAAGTGGTGTTAGCTAGTGTCAACAATGCATCCATTGCCCTCTTGGTGAGAAGAACCACCAAGATGTTGAAGAAGCTCAACAAGAATGGAGTCAACTTTGACTCCAAGAAGAAGATGTTCTTCACAAGTAGCAAGAGAAATCCCATCTCTGAGGTGGATTGCTACAATTGTGGTGATCTTGGTCATCTTGTTCACCAATGTCCAAAGCCCAAGAAGGACAAATACAAGAAGATGAACAAAGAGCATGATGACTCAAGTGATGAAGAGAAGAATGACAAGAAGCAATATAAGAAGAAAGGTGGCAAGAAGAAGGAGTACCACAAGAAGAAGAATGGCAAGGCTTACATTGTTGGTGATTGGCTCACCAACATTGAAAGCAAAAGTGGTGACTCCTCTAACAATGAAAGTGATGATGAAAAGGTTGCCGCCATTGCCATTGATGCTTCATCACCATCATCTTCACCACCATCTACATCCTCTACACACCTATGCCTCATGGCCAAGGGTGACCGGAAGATACAAAGTGAGGATGAGAGTAGTGAGAGTGATAGTGAATATGAATCACCATCTTATGACGAACTTGTAAAATTGCTAAACAAATACACTAAGGTCATAAGAAAAACTAGAAGTGAAAATGAGAAACTTGAACTTGAAAATGAATCACTTCTAGCAAAGCTTAAATCTATTGATGAGCTTAGAGATCAAAATGAGATCATGACCACTAAGCTCAAGGAGCTCAAACTCTCATTAAAAGAGCTCAAAGAAAAACATGATAAACTTGAGAGTGTGCATGATGAGCTTATCACTAGACATAGAGGTTTCAAGGAAGAGCTAACAACTCTAAAAGCAAACTATGACAACCTTGAGATAGCTTATGATCTTACAATCAATGAAACACATGTTGCTAAGCTTGATGTAGCCACATCTTGTGATGACTTACTTGTGGAGAGCACAAGCAAATGTGTTGGTTGCAAGGGCAAGAAAGTGGTAGTAGCCGAGAGCTATGAGGACACTATCAAACTCAAGGAAGAAAATGTCATGCTCAAGAAAGAGTTGCAAGAGCGAGCCAAGCACAACACAATAGTGATTGAGTCACTTGATCAAGATAAGAAGCTTGCATATGAGAACAAGTTGCTCAAAGAAGAGAATCAATATCTCAAGCTTGGTTAGATGTATGACAAGCAAGAAGAAGATGAGTCATTCATCTTAGAAGAGTTGGCAAGCAACAATGACCCAATCATCAAGAAGCTAACTCAAGAGAATAGCAGGCTCAGGAAAGAGAAGGAACACCTAACCAAGGCGTTAGCAAAGTTCACAAAAGGAAAGGACCTTCAAAGTGAGCTATTCATGAACACCGTCATGAAAATGGACAAGAGTGGGATTGGCTACAAGGCTCATCAAACAAAGCTCATGAAATCACTAGGCACTCATGAACATTCAAGCAAGCCAAAGCCAAAGAGGTGCTTTGAGTGTGGACAAGAAGGACACTTTGCTCATGAGTGTGAGGCACCACTACCACCACCCTTGCCCAAGCATGCTAGACCATTTGCCTTCAATGCTCACTACATTGTAAGGAAAGACAAGAGTGGCAAGGTCAAGGTTAGCTTCATGGGGCCGCCCAACAAGCAAAGACTAAAGAAGATTTGGGTGCCAAAGCAACTAGTAGAGAAGGTCAAGGGCCCTAAGCAAATGTGGGTCCCTAAATCTCAAGCTTGATCTCTTGTGTGTAGGTGAACTACAAGACCGATGGATCACATTGGGTAATTGATAGTTGTTGCACTCAACATATGATCGGAGATCCCCGGATGTTCACCTCACTTGGTGAAGATGTTGACAACCAAGAGAAGATCACATTTGGTGACAATTCAAAAGGCAAGGTCAAGGGTCTAGGAAAGGTTGCTATATCAAATGACAACTCCATCACCAACGTGCTCTATGTGCAATCACTAAGTTTCAACTTGCTCTCGGTTGGACAACTTTGTGATCTTGGTTTTGAATGCTTATTCAAGAAGAAGGAAGTAATAGTGACCAAGGAGGATGACAATGAAATGGTATTCAAAGGCTTCCGACACAACTACTTGTATGTAGTTGATTTCTCATCCGATGAAGTTGATGTCAAGACTTGCTTATCCACCAAGACCTCACTTGGGTGGTTGTGGCATAGAAGGTTAGCACATGTTGGAATGGCACACTCAAGAAGTTGATGAAGAAAGAATTGATTAGAGGCTTGAAGGATGTGACCTTTGAAAAGGATAAGCTTTGTAGTGCATGTCAAGCCGACAAGCAAGTTGCAAACACCCATCCAACCAAGGCCTATCTCTCTAATTCAAGAGTGCTTGAGCTACTCCACATGGATTTATTTGGACCAACCACATATGCTAGTATTGGAGGCAACAAATATTGCTTGGTCATAGTTGATGATTACTCCCGGTACACTTGGACATTATTCTTGCAAGACAAGGCTGAAGTTGCATCGATATTCTAGAAGTTTGCAAAGAATGCCCAAAATCAATTTGATGTAAAGATCAAGAAGATTAGAAGTGATAATGGCAAAGAGTTTGACAACACCAACATTGAAGAGTATTGTGATGAAGTGTGAATCAAACATGAGTTCTCCTCAACATACACATCACAACAAAATGGGGTTGTAGAAAGAAAGAACAAGACATTGATAACCTTGGGAAGAACAATGCTTGATGAGTACAACACTTCGGAGAAGATGTGGGCCAAGGCAATCAACACCGCATGCTATGCATCAAACCGGCTCTTTCCTCACAAGTTCCTAGAGAAGACTCCATATGAGTTGCTCAATGGGAAGAAGCCCGATGTCTCATTCTTTAGAGTGTTTTGGTGCAAATGCTATATCTACAAGAAGCACCAACACTTGGGCAAGTTCCAAAGGAGATGTGACATTGGCTACTTGGTTGGCTATTCATCAAAGTCTAAGGCATACAGAGTCTTTAACCATGCCACAAACATGGTTGGAAAAACATTTGATGTTGAATTTGATGAAACTAATGCCTCCCAAGGAGCAAGTGATAATCTTGATGATGTAGGTGGTGAACCATTGAGGGATGCCATGAAGAACATGCCGGTGGGGGACATCAAGCCAAAAGAAGATGATGATGTGCAAATCATTGAGCCACCATCCACCTCACATGTACCACAAGATGAAGATAAGGATGTGAGAGATGCCCATGAAGATACTCAAGTCACTCATGAGCAAGCGGTGGCACAAGCACAAGATGTTGATGCTCCCCAAGCAACCCCTCAAGTGGCACCAATAAGATCATCACACCTTCTTCAAGATCACTCTCAAGATCTCATCATCGGGAGTCCATCACATGGTGTAACTACACGCTCTAGACATGCTTTATTTATTGAACATCACGCTTTTGTGTCTCTTGAAGATGAACCAAATACTATAGAGGAAGCTCTTCGTGATGCGGATTGGATCATTGCCATGCAAGAGGAGATGAACAACTTCTCTCGCAACCAAGTGTGGACACTTGAAGAGCGACCTAAAGATGCAAGAGTGATTGGAACAAAGTGGGTCTCCTAGAACAAGAAGGATGATGAAGGCAAAGTGGTGCGCAACAAGGCAAGGCTCGTGGCAAAAAGGCTTTTCACAAGTGGAAGGTCTTGACTTCGGTGAAACCTTTGCACCGGTGGCAAGACATGAAGCAATCCGTATCCTACATGCATATGCATCAAGTCATGATATCAAGTTGTTTCAAATGGATGTAAAAAGTGCTTTTTAAAATTGTTATATTAATGAGCTTGTATATGTTGAGCAACCCCCAGGTTTTGAAGACCCTTGGTACCCCAAGCATGTCTACCGGTTGTCCAAGGCTCTCTATGGTCTCAAGCAAGCTCCTAGAGCTTAGTATGAGAGGATTAGGGACTTCCTCAATGAGAAGGGCTTCAAGATTGGGAAAGTTGACACAACACTCTTCACCAAGAAGATGAATGGGGAAATCTTTATTTGCCAAGTTTATGTTGATGATATTATTTTTGGCTCAACTAATGAAGATTTTTGCAAGGAATTTGGTGATTTGATGTCCAAGGAGTTTGAGATGTCCATTATTGGTGAGCTATCCTACTTCCTAGGATTTTCAAGTCAAGCAAATGTAGGGTCTTCATCTCTCAAGAGAAGTACACACAAGATCTTCTCAAGAGGTTCAAGATGATGGATTGCAAGAAAATCAAGACTCCCATGGCATCAAATGGGCATCTCGACTTGGATGAGGGAGGTAACACAATTGACAAGACTCTCTATCGTTCCATGATAGGAAGTCTACTCTACCTCACCGCATCTAGGCCCGATATCATGTTTAGTGTGTGTATGTGTGCTAGATATCAAGCAATGCCTATGGAATCTCACTTGATTGCCGTCAAGAGAATTCTTAGGTATCTAAAATACACACCTTGCCTAGGCTTGTGGTATCCCAAAGGTGCAAGATTCCAATTCGTAGGCTATTCCAATTCGGATTATGCTGGATGTCGCATTGATAGAAAAAGCACATCTAGAGGGTGCCACTTCCTATGTAGATCACTTGTCTCTTGGATGTCAAAGAAACAAAATAGTGTTGCTTTGTCAACGGCCGAGGCGGAATACATTGCCGCCGGTGCTTGTTGTGCACAAATACTTTACATGAAACAAACTTCGCTAGACTATGAAGTAGTACTAGACAAAGTACCTTTGTTGTGTGACAATGAAAGTGCCGTAAAACTTGCAAACAACCCGGTTCAACACACCCGCACAAAACACATTGACATCCGCCATCACTTCCTTAGGGATCATGTTGTTAAAGGTGATATATCCCTAGAGAATGTGGGAACGGAAAATCAATTCGCGGATATCTTCACAAAACCCCTAGATGAAGCTAGGTTTTGTATGTTGAGAAATGAACTAAATGTGCTTGATCTCTCTAACTTCACTAAAAAATGAAGTTGTGTGTTGATCTTGTAAATAGATTTTGTTTTGCATATCATGCATACCCAAAATAAAAATACAAAAAGGATTGTGAGTAGGGCTTGTCTAACATGGTTATGATAACCCCCATGTGTGTGTGAAAAAGCTTAACCTTGGATCAAACTTGACAAGCATTAGTTTACTTTCAAGTATTGCATTGCACTTCATATCATATGCATGCTTGTTGGTTTACCGTTTCTTTTTTGTTATGTTTTTGAGCATCCGCTGTGTTTGTCCATTGGTAGGGGGAGTATTCAAAGCTCATTATGATTTAAACCCCTAGCTTTATGGCCACACGATGCTCCTTGGTGCTTTCACTTGACTATTTTCATAAAAACTACTATGCCTAAGGCTAAATATTTGTGAAATTTTGAGGGTTTGAGAGAGGTCATTCATACCAGTTCCAATTTGTGTTTACTTGAGTCTTCTTGAAGTTCGAACTTGGTTGGGTAAAGTCGCGTGAAGTTCCAAGTTGAAATCAGGCCAGAGGAGCACCGGACGATGCACCAGACGCTCCTGCAATGTGTCCGGTGTGGTGAGTCTGCTGGACAGCACTCATCGGATGCTGGAACAGTGTCTCCATAGCGTCCGATGAGGTGCGTCCGGTGGTCTACCAGGCGTGCCCTAAGGCACCGGACGCTCCTGCAATGTGTCCGGTGTGGTGAGTCTGCTGGACAGCACTCATCGGACGCTGGAACAGTGTCTCCATAGCGTCCGATGAGGTGCGTCCGGTGGTCTACCAAGCGTGCCCTAAGGCACCGGGGTGGCCATCGTCCGGTGGTCGGGAAAATTACGGAGCTATCTGTGTTTTGGTCCAGTAGTCACCGGATGCGTCCGGTGCCCCTTTAAGGGCGTTCGGTGACCCCGTGGAAGGCGCATTTAACCCGCACTCTAGGCTTTCGCTCAGCCAGTCTTCTTTCCCCAAACTCGACTAACCGCCGAGCCGCCCGCACCCTGTGCCCTATCCTTCGAGTCGCCATGACCTGTGCCGCCGCCGGTGAAGAGCTTTTCCCCGTGGATCTTCTTCCCCACGACAGATCTTCTCCAGGGCCTCTCCTCCATGCCCTCCTCGCGTAGGGGCCTTCTTCTCGCGAGGTTGCTAGGGTTTGAGGTGAGATTGAACTCCCCTACCCTCTAGATGTTTCATACAATGTCTAAACGGAATTGAATGTTGTTTTTGACAATATTCTCATTCGTCTATCCTTCATAGCACCTTGAGGAGTTGATTTGCACTCTCCGGCAGATTTCAATCAAGATCTTTCATCCGGAACGCGTCTCGACATCGGATTGTAAGCAGTTCATGTCAAATCTCATCCAATCTTGCGTTCTATAGGGCCTTCTTGTCTCAAGATAATATGTGTGCTTATGTATACCCTATCATATTCTATCTCTTGCAGCACGTGGTCTCAGTTTGGCAGTGTCAGTGAACTCGGGGTCAAGCCCGTGAGTACCGATTGAGGCCAAGTCTCTAGAGTGTCAGATTGTCAGCTTTCGGCAGTTTTTTAGGTTCAGGTTCTTGCAATGGCATGTTGCAAGAACGTCAGTGGTCCCACAGCTAGCAGTGGTGGCTCTCCAGGAGGTGATGGTGGAGGTGATCCTCCCCGTCGCTTTTCAGCTGCAGAGAAGGGCAAAGGCAAGAAGCTGGCCACCAATAAGAGGAAGGCCAGTGATAGAGAGGCCGAGGTGGCTGAGGCAGTGGTAGCAGCAGCTGAGGCAACAGAGAAGGGTGGTCGCTCCGGTGCACTGAGGATTGGAGCGGACCTCTCGACAGCTCAGAGGCAGGCAGTTCTTGAGGTTGAGGCACGACACGAGACTCCACCTAGCACCATCATGCTAGGGGGTCAGCGTGTCCGGATTGATGTGACTGAGTCCGCACAGGAGGAGCCAGAGGTAGAGGCCCAGGCAGAGGGCCCGGCATAGGTTCAGCAAGAGGAGCAGCCGCTTCGGAGGTCGACTCGCGCATGTACCCAGGCCGCCTCCAGGACTGGTACGCAGGGTCAGTCCACCTCGTCGGCTTGCTCCACTCCAGCACGTGGTACTCCAGCACCACGTCCAGCTCCAGCCAGAATACATAAGGATTATACCCAGGCCCCTAATCGAGAGATCTAGGAGTTGAGGTTTGCTCCTTTTCCCACCTGGTTTCCAGCAGCCCGGGATTAGAGGGCTAGTGCCAGATTCTACACAGTTGTTCAGGAGGACATGTATGAGACTTTTGTCCATTCAGAGACCTAGTTCAGGGAGCAAGGGTGCTAGACCTTGAGGTGTTAGGAAATGTGGTAGGTGCAGATATCAGACAGTACTTCACCTATGTGACAAGATTCCTAGACTTGCTCGCTCTGCTAGGTACCTATGTTGAGGAGTGGGTATGAGAGTTCTATGCCTCAGTGTGGATTGCTCTAGACTATATCTACATCCACTACGCACTGGCAGGTACAGATTAAAGGGTGACAGCTCAGAGGGCTAGAGAGGTGTTGGGGCTCACAGCGTCTGCTAACAGTATCCATGAGCTATGCTATGGGAACTTTGAGCCCCCTCGACGACCACATAGTGGTGCTCTTCCACCGGTTGACTTTGTGGCTCCGTGTTTCCGTCCGCCTTTTGGTGAGGGGTCCAGCAGGACAGTGGGTGATCTGACATGCCCAGCTAGGATCCTCGACTTCATGATGAGGAAGACACTTCTCCCCAAGACAGGGTACAGAGATGGATTCACTAGGATTCAGCAGTGGCTCATAGCTCACCTGATCGCATAGAGGCCATTTGACTTGTGGGACTTGATAGTGTTAGAGATTGAGGACACCATAGCAGAGGGCTTCAGGGGTTGCCGTCAGATGCCTTATGCACATTCGATTACCTTGCTTATTTTCTGTGCTAGGCCTAGGGATGAAAACGGATCGGATCGGTGCGGATAATGCCTTTTCCATATCCTAATCCGCTTTTGTTTGTCAGATTCGGTGCGGAGCGGATAATACACGGATGCAAATGTGGATATGTTTTTTTATCAGTAGTCGGAATTGGTACGGATATGGAGCGGAAACGGATCGGAGACGGATTTTAATAGTCGAGTAACATGTGCATACATAGAGAATTATATGCTTGTCAAGAATTTATTTAGTACAGAACAAGAATAGACAATAGATAATAATCTTGCATTGCATTCCATATTGCTGCTCTCACACTAATAATTAACACTTAACATGATATCTTCAATAAAAATAATAAGTTATTAGCCAATAAATAATAGCATCTAGCAAATTTCTTAATTTAAAAATTAGAACATTAAACAACCACATCATAAAATAAAATTCCTTAGCTAACAATTTTTTTAAAATCCTAAATTCTTTAGTATTGGAAGAGAAACCTTCGGATATCCTATTTTAAACATTGGATAATCCGCATAAAATTTATGGATAATCCATATCCACCGGATTTTACCTGTTCCATATCCTACCCCATATCCGTAGACAATCGGATTTGGATTATCTGTATCTGCACGGATGTTAAAAGTTCTTCTCCATATCCTCAAAATTCGGATTTGAATCGGATCGGTTCGGAGAATTATCCACACCACTTTCACCCCTAGCTAGGCCAGATCCCTTCCAGCTCACCTTCAGATAGAGCTGTCAGATGCAGACACAGTTTTCTCGCACTATGACCCCCATCAGATGCTGAGAGTGCACCATGACCTTAGAGCCCCACCTCCTCCTCCAGCACAACGTGGCCAGGTGCCACCACCTTCACTTAGGGCTACCCGCAGTTCAGGGGCAGTCCCAGAGACAAAGGAGGAGCAGGACATTGCTATTGGGGCATTTGCAGATGCTGAGGCCGAGGAGGAGTTTGAGTTTGCTTCAGACAGTTCAGACGATAATTATCGTCTTCCTGTGCCAGATCTTCCTCCGAGGCAGCACGACCACGAGGCAGGAGGTTCTTCTAGTGCCACAGATCTAGCTCTGCTTGCGATACTTCAGGGGATGAGGGCCGATCAACAGAGGGCAGCTGAGGAGCAAGCTAGGAGGGACAGGGACCAGGCTGCCATCAATGCAGCCATGCACGCTAGGCAGGACGAGCTTCAGAGATATCTCTTGACCTTCTAGGAGCAGCAGCTAGCCTTCCAGGCCCAGTTGACTGCCATGATGGCCGCTCTTATGGCTGCTTCAGGGATTCAGCTACCGTAGATCCAGCTTCCAGGCACCTCTTTAGTTAGACCTCACACTCCTGTGCCATAGCCTAGCAGATTTCAGAGTCAGTCTCAGCCGCCGCTTCAGCTCCCTGCTCAGAGTCAGCCATTCTCGACTCCTCAGCACCAGGTCTCTCAGGGTGCTATCTCTTCTGGCTTTGACCAGGTGCCCCAGTTTACTCCTTTGCGTTCTGGTTTCACTCCTCAGTCAGCTACAGCGTCATAGCTTGTGTTGGATTCGTCGACAGGGCAGCACATTTCCTTTTCATATAGTGCTATGACTGGTGACCCTATGCCTTCACCTCTGTAGGCTCCTGCAGCTTTTACGCTCCTAGTCACCACTATCAAGCGCCTGTCGTCGTTAGTGGCCTCGTCCGAGTAGCTTGCACCTTCTTCTATAGTGCCAGAGACGTCAACTACAGCTACTGAGTCTGTGCTAGCTTCTTCAGCAGGACTTGAGCCGTCAGCGCAGCCAGTGATAGCTACAGAGCCCACCGAGCAGACCCGACCGCTTCTCCAGCTCCAGCAGTTTCCGAGGGTCACTCTACTTCCTCCGAGTCGACGGCCGATGGATCAGACGATGCAGCTCAGTTTCAGGCCGTGCCGTGGGACTCCTCTCCTCCACCTCCACCTCATTCATCTTAGGTTTTTGGCGCTTGATGCCAAAGGGGGAGAGAGTTGAGAGAGTATGATAGTTAGGGGGTGCTAGAGCTAGTGAGGGCTTTTGATATTTTGTGTGCTACTTCATGCATCATGTTTACCTTTATGCATTTGTGTGAGATACTTTTTTAGTTGTGAGACATGACATCATGCTTCGTTGTGATATCTCTATGTCATGTGTTTGGCTCATATTACCTTGCTTCCGCATTTTTACTCCGATGTACTATGAGCCATATGCTATTATATCCTATTGTATACATCTCACATATTTGGATGCAGGATGGTAGACTTGGTTGATATAAGCATGACTAATCCCTTTGTGTTCATATTGTCTCATGCTTATAGAAACCAAGTCATTTGAAAACCTCATTTCCACCTCGAGGTTATTGTCATCAATCACCAAAAAGGGGGAGATTGAAAGAGCATCTAGGCCCCTAATGGATTTCGGTGATTTATGAAAATGTTGATTACTGTGACTAACGTGTGTTTTGCAGAGGCAATGTCATTAGTGTTAGGTCATGATAATAGGTACTCGATTAACAGGGATGTCATGCCTACTTAATAGTGGAAATCATTTCGGTTTTCAAAGGATGGATGGACATCGTCTAGACTAGACTAGGTCTAAGTGCCATATGGTGAAGAAGGGCACCTAGAGTAGTTTAGGACTTTGTTTTCCTTTGACTGTACTATTAAGAGGGGCTTTGATCTAGTAGCTTGACTTAGGCAATGCTTTAGGTTTAGGTGTGGTGCACACTTGGTAAACCTAGCACTAGGTAGCTCAGAGATAGTCCTTAGATCGAGAGGTACAAACTTCGTTTTGGACGGTCGCGTTTCGACGAAGTTTGGGTGTCTAAGTTGGCATCGAACGCTGCACCGGACGCTCTATGAGTGCGTCCGGTGATGTCGTTTGCAGTCAGAGTGACTGAGTGCCTAGGGTTAGGCAACGGACGCTAGCACCGGACGCACCGGGTAGCGTCCGGTCCTAAACCCAAGGAGGTCCAAAACGTGAATGAGGTCACCTGACGCTAGCACCGGACTCACCGGGTAGTGTCCGGTCCTCAACTCAGCGAGGATGTAAGGTTCATCCTTGCACCGGACGGTGTCACCGGACGCTGAGAAGTAGCATCCGGTGCTCGGTCAGACACAGTATAGTTAGCCGTTATAAGGTCACCGGACGCTCGGTGCAGAGCGTCCGGTGACCCCATTTTCAGTGTAAAACGGTTGGCTGACCCTTGGACTTCGTGGGGTGTATTTATACTCCTCCACCTCGTCCATGGGAGCTCTCTTGCCCATTTGAACAGTTGAGAAACACTTTGTGGAGCAAGAGAGAAGCAAGAGCCTAGAGAGGATTGAGATTTGAGAGATTTCTTGTGAGAATCCTTCTCTAGTGGAATTCCAAGAGTCAAGTGTGCATCCACCACTCTCTAGAGCCTTGATTGGGTCAAGTGAGAGTTCTTTTCTTGTTACTCTTGGTGATCGCCATCACCTAGACGGTTCGGTGGTGATTGGAGGCACGAAGACCGCCCGGAGTTCTTGTGGGTGGCTTGTGTCAAGCTTGTGAGCGGTTTTGGGTGATTCGCCGCGACGGAGTGTCGTAGAGAGCACTTGGTCCTTGCGCGGACCATGGGGGAGCAAGACCCTTGCACGGGTGCTCGAATGAGGACTAGTGGAGAGTGGTGACTGGTGGGTATTTTAAACGCAAATAGAAAAATCCGCAAGCACACGGATACCGATGTAGCTTTCACCCGGGAGTATTCCATAGTATCAATTTTCCACAGGGAACGTGAGTGTACTAATTAAGATTCAAGATCGCCCAAGGATAACTATATAATTATTTTTGGTGGGAAGAGAAGAAGTTTCCTCAGAGTTCTCTAGTTGATCTAAGAATCAAGAATTACTTCAAAGATTATTTATTTCGGGACATCAGAACACTAACCACAGAAAGAGATGAGAAGGGGGCTAGGAAGCTCTGACTACGGTCCTACAAACACCGATCCAAACGAGGTGGAATATGTCGACCGTTAGGGCTATCACTACCCTAAGGCTACCACAACAATCCGTAGGATTGGGTGCAATTCTAGGTAATTGCAAGACTAAACACCACGTCTAATCTATTAATTACTACTCTAGCGTTTCAAAGACTAGAGCACTTGATGCAAGTGGGAATCCAATAAATAACTTGAATGTAAATAAAAGTAATGAAAGAACTCAGGAATTATGAATTGAAGAACTTGGAGAACGATGAAGAACGAACCAGTTGCTGCAAAAGTACAATGTTGAGGAAGATCCGACAGATCCGGCTCCTCCTCTGCTCTCCTCTTCTCTCTCCCTATTTTCTAGATTACAACTAGAACTAACTAGAACTAGAACTAGAACTAGATGAACTAGAGGGATCCTCTCTACTTGGATGAATAATTGAAACCCTAGCTTTGATTCTGTAGAAGAGATATATTCTCCAGGGGCCAGGGGGCCTGCTTATATAGACCCTCCAAATGAATGTGGGCCGTTGGATCAAACCGACCTTAATCGCACGGTTTTCTTTGATCCTCAAAGGTGGTGGAGCACGACCCGCGAGACCTGCCTTGATTGGTCACCAGGGCAGGGCAGGCGTCCAAGGGGGGAGGGCGGGCGCCCTGCCCCCGGGTCCGCTCGGCCTCCCGTTCATTCCCGTGGCTTCTGGAGCCTTCTAGATGATAGAAAATTGGCGCACACGTTAATATCTCTATGTAAACCCGACGTGTCGGCCTTTCCTCCATATTTCCTGATAACCCCCTGTAGAAATAGACAAACACCAAAACTCGTGGAATTCTATTAGATAAAACCCTAAGTCTAGGTGTTGGTTGCATTTGGATCCATTTCTATGATTAGTTGACGGTTAAATGTGAGCATTAAGGACCATCAATAAGCTCCCCCAAGCTTAACCTTTGCTCGTCCCTAAGCAAGGATGGACTCAAGAGTTTCTGCAGTAGTTTCATGCCTTAAAGGTACACATGTGTTCAAACAAGATCTCATCTTTGGGTTAGGGTAAACTGTTAAGATTTAAACTTACTCATTTTTCCTTCCACCTTGGGGCTTGCAAACGTCACTTGTGGCTTGAGCAGTTAAAATATAGAACGGTCTAGTCAAGCGACATGTCTCTTGTTCTTTGATTAATTATAGCTTTGGAGATTTTGCATATTTTCAAATAAAACTCAGAGTTTCCTTGTATGACTATCTCTAGTCTCTCTTTTGTGGTATTTCTGGATCCTTAGCAAGACAGTAATGGTGTATGCCTTCTCTCAAAGTATGTGGTATTTTTGGTATGGGGCATAGTGACATTGCCTTCTCTCTCACCCTACTCTAATAAGGTTTTGATATCTGGAGCTCATAGGTGGGAGACAGCTAATACATACGTACAAGACATTTATTGCATAGTCAAACCATGGATCTAGAAGAACAAGTCAATAAGTCAAATCAACATGTGCATGTGTGGCGAATGAATGGTGATAATGGTGAAAATAATGGTGAAAGTCTAATTCTACTTTTGCTCTTTTGAGCGGGCACATACCTTCCTTGCACTTGAGGCTTTTGAGGGGAATGAGATTGTTGGGTATTCTTAAAATCATTGCTAAAAGTAGACTAAGTTCTAAATCTAGCAACGGTGCCAAAAATGCCAAACCTATCCCTCACACCACTTAAGCCAAGTTGTCATCCCCAGCATGATATAAGAGACGCGGTATTGAAATATGCAATTGCTCTTCTAAATAAATAATGAATTGGATCTGCAAGCGCACAGATTAATACCGATGTAGCATTTTAACCGGGAAGTATTCCAGGTATCGTTATTTATATTTTTACCACTGGGAAGGGATTAGCAATCATCACTAATGATTACAGAATAGAATATGAGATTGAGTATCTATCATAGCATGTATAATTGAGAACATTATATCTAACTCTTCATACAGGGATAAGTGTCACATAAAAGATATATGAAATAATAATAGTGACAAGGATAACTAATCTAATCTAGCCACATAATAAATATGATAAGCACCTCAATTAGATACTCTAGAAAGTCATTAGCATGGTATTAGAACGAACTACAAGAATATTCCCTAAGTTATTCTCAACTATATAGTCTAGCATATCATAGTTAGTGCAAGCATACTTAGCAATCATTGCGAGACAAGACTACGCCCATGCATAGTGATATTAGCAAGGAATATGAGAAACATAGCAATCACTCCCCTGTAATAATGTTGCTCTGCCAGCCCAATACACGAGAGGGGGACTATATAAGAATCAATGAAGCTGTCACTATCACGAACCACCCCACGATCTGGCATATTGGGTTCAATCGCAGATAAATACGGTATAAGCACCACGCCTACACAATATCTATCATTTACCCATGGATCCGATGGATAAACGCTATACGATCCTAAGCATGTATATAGATCCAATCTAACTAAGCCAAGTACATAACTATGATAAACTAAGAACAATATAATCTTGAATATAAGCAAGTAGAGCAAAGTCATAAGCAATATATTGAAGTAGAACAAAGTCATATTCATAATATTGAAGAACAAAGATAATTAGAAAGCAATTAGAAGCACAATTAGAGAATTACCAAGAATCCTCTTGACAGATCCGGAAACCAATCGAAGATTGACTCCTTCTAGTTCTAATCCTATGTAGCTATGCTAATCTAGATATCTAATTGATGTGGTGGCTCTAATCTTGATCAGAGGCTTCTTCTCCCTTGATGGAACAATGAATTAGGGTTGAGAGGCTCTCTCCTCCAGGGGCCAGGGGGTCTGGTTTTATAGTCCCTTCAAGTGAATATGGGCCCTTGGATCAAACCGACATAGATTGTATGGTTTAGATTCATCCTTTAGGTCGGTGGAGATCTCCCGCAAAGCAGAGTCCTGATTGGACTCAGGAGGTGGGCGGGCGCCCTGACCAACTGGGCGGCTGCCCAGGGTTTGGCCCCGTTTCGCCTCCGCTTCGGTCTCGTGGCTTCTGGAGTCTTCTAGATGTAAGATAATTGCGCAGCACGTTAATATCTTTACGTAATCCTGACATGTGGGCCTTTCTTCCATATTTCCTGATAACCCCCTGTAGAAATAGACAAACACCAAAACTCGTGGAATTCTGTCAGATAAAACCCTAAGTCTAGATCTTGAATTCATTTGGATCCTTTTCTTTATTTATTTGATAATTAAAATTGATACTTAAGGACCGTCAACAAACTCCCCCAAGCTTACCTCTTGCTCATCCCTGAGCAAGGATAGACTTAGCTATGGATCATAAGTTGTTGCTATATTTTAAAAATTTGACGGTACACATGCTTTTAAATAAGATCTCATCTCTGAGTTAGAGTAAACTGTCAAGACTTAAAACTTACTTACTTTACCTATACCATGGGACTTGTAACCGTCACTTCTGTCTTGAGTGGTTAAAAGATAGAACAGTCTAGCCAAGTGCCATGTCTCTTATTCTTGATCAGCTATAACTCTGGGGTTTTTGCAGATTTTCAAATAAAACTCAGAGATTCCTTGTATGATTCTCTCAGATCTCTCTTTTGTGGTATTTTTGGATCCTTACCAAGGCATTGATGGTATATGCCTTCTCTCAAGATATGTAGTATTTGTGGTATAAGGCATAGTGACATTGCCTTCTCTCTCACCCTACTCTAATAAGGCTTTAATATCTGGAGCTCATAGGTGGGAGATAAAGTATACATACTTACAAGACATTTATTGCATAGTCAAACCATGGATCCAAAGTAACAAGTCAATAAGCCAAATTAAGATGTGCATGTGTGGCGAATGAATGTTGTATGGTGATGATGGTGATAACAATGGTGAAAACAATGGTGGTGGAAGTCTAATTCTACTTTGCTCTTTTGAGGGGATACATACCTTCCTTGCTTTTGAAACTTTATGAGGAGAATGAGATGCTCTTCTTTTTCTTTTCTCTCAGGTGGGTATCCTGTACCCCTAATTCTACTGTCGGACACTTGTCCATTTTTACCTCTCGTCTCACTCTTTCTTTTCTTTCGAGGTTCCGAGCACTTGCTCCTTTTTATTTCCTCGTATATTTTTTTAGAGCACTCATCTCTTGAGATAATATAGCAAGTGGTAGTAACAAGATAACTTGAGCATTTATTTCACAAGGGGAAACAGAAATATTTTTGGTTATTCTCTCCCGGATTAGGAGCAGAATATTTTTGGGTGATTCTGGAGATGGAAATGGTTGGATATATGTGGATGGTACTTCCGGAGTAGAAGTAGCATATATGAGTGAACGTGCAAGTGAAATCTTGATTTAACCACATGACAAGCTCCTAAGGGTCTACACAGCTTGACCACACTCAATGCTCATAAGCAGTAAATAATAAATGTGTGGCTCAAAGTCTAGCAAGCATGTATATATGGCTGTGGTAGGAATTTAAGCTCTCATCATACAGGAACTCATCATGCAACATTTTAAAGATTTTCAAAGATAAAATTCTCCAGAATTCTAGCATCTCTAGGAACAGATAAACAGCAGCTCAACCTTCCCATATCGTATCCGTTAACAACTTAGACTTCAGATCAAGTTTTCATCCCACAAGTTTAGGTCTAGGGCAAGCTTTAAATTATAACAGTTATATCTAAACTTGAGAGAGAACTTAGAATGTGCAAATTAGGCAGAGCAACTATTCATCATATCCATGCTTAAGTTTTTGTTTAGATACAGGTTAGCATAGCCACTTTATTTATTTATTAAACACACTAAGCAAAAGACATATATAAGCATAAAATCTTTATTTGGTTTTCCCATAGTTTATGTGTATTTTAATATTCTAAAATAATATAAGTATAAAAATAGATAGAAATACTTATTGAGGTAAATGGGGGTGCTCTCCCCCAAGCTGAATTTTGACGTAATTTCTCTTGATGTAGCTAGCAGGTGGCAGAGGTGTATTTGAAAGTCAGCAGCATTCTGACAGCGATTAGAATGTCCTCTGTCTGCGAGTCTTCTTGATTCTTAAATTCTGTGGAGCTCAAATAGACAACATAGCTTGTGGAACTGATTAAGTGTTAGCATAAATATCTAGCCTTTATTATCTTGAGACTCCTCAATAAATATTACTCCCTGTTTTTATATTTTTTTATTTTATAAAGCAGAAATGAAATATTTATTTTATTTTTATGCCACCACAGTGAATGTATTTATGGGTTTTATGCCACTCGTCTACTCATATGGGGCTTACTGTTTTTTACTTTTTTATTTTCTTTTTAGGATAGCACGAACATAATTAACTAAACTATTTGAAATAATTGAAATAATTGAAAGGGAAAGGGTAACTACCAAGATTACCTCTTGGCAAGGCGTTCGGTGTTTTTAAGTCCTCCGAACAGGACTATCCATTTTCTTAATCGTCCTGAGGTTCGTTGGGTGGCGTCGTCGGTACTTCCGGTAGTGCCTCCTTTTCTTGTATAGTTATCTTCATTTTCCATACCTGACTCAGTGCTTCAATCTCCTCTGGATAATTCTGTTTAAACTCCACGTCTTCTGACCTTACAACTTCTCCTTCATAGTCTGCCCATCCGTCCTTGATGATCTTCCTCCTCTGGTTGCGGTTGCGTCTCTTTCTGACCTGCTTAGATTCTTCAATGATATAGTTAGGGTCAGTAAAATAACGGCGTACCTTCTCTGAGGGGAAGTGCATATGGACTTCTCTGGTTCCAATGTAGATAATTGCTTTAACGGTGCTGAGGAACGGTCTTCCAAGGATGATGGGTGGATCATACTCGTCTTCTCCCATGTCAACAACTTGAAAGTCTGTGTAGACAAGGTGATCGTCTATTTTGACTGGGACATCAGATACTATTCCTTGAACTTCTCGAAATGTCTGATCTGCCATCTGGAGCTGAATGTATGTTGGTCTTAGTGGCATGGTCCCGAACAAGAGCCGATAAGTGACTGCAGCCATTATGTTGACGCCCGATCCGGTGTCGCAAATCGTCTTGTAGAAGTTATATCCATTTATGGAGCAGTAGATGCTTGACATTCCTAGGTCGTCCTTCTTGGTCAAAAATGGTGACTTAAGTTGGTGATCTTGGCCTCCATGGACTACAGTGACCATCTTAGTTGACTCGGTCCACACTTGCTTGTTCCTGTTTCTCCTGTTGGTCCTCTTCCTTGATTCACGTCTGGATTGATCTGGAATTTGTGTAGTCTTGTTCTTGAAGAAAAATGTCTCCTTCTTCCCTTTGACGTAGAAACTGATCTTGGCAGCACTGGCGTAGATGATAGCTCCCGTGGTGTTCAAAAATGGCCTTCCTAGGATGATAGGTGCTCTCTCATCATTTCCGGTCTCTACCACTACGAAGTCTGCTGGGGCATACAAGGTACCAACTCGGACACAAAGGTTCCTCACTATTCCTTTTGGAAAAGTTATCGTCTGATCTGCAAACTGCAAACACATGGTTGTTTCTAATAAAGGATATGTAAAGAATTTCTCATAGAGTACCCTGGGTATAATGTTGACGCTAGAGCCAAAGTCACAGAGTGCTTCTGGAACGTCCACCATGCCGATGGAGATAGGGATGACGGGGCGTCCTGGATCGCCTCTCTTGACCGGCAGACGGTCAGTAGAAAATTCAGTGACGGGGTTACTCCAATTACCTGCATCAAACATGTCTACAAGATTTGCAGATTCTAATCCTTCCGGTTGTGATGGTATACCGGGGTTAGTAGTAGGAACAGCAGCAGCTATTTGATTTAACTGGGATTCAATCATTTTATTAAAGCTAATTTGATTCTTGATGGCAGTAGAGAAATTATCCATTCTATTATTTATATTTTCTAGCATTTTATCATTAGACGCCAATTTCTTAGATAGATTATCCATTAGCTTTCCTTGATTAGACACTAACTCTCTCAAAGGTGGAAAATTATTATTATTGTTGTAAGAATTGTTACCTTGATAATTACATGAGTAGTTAGGCCTCTGTTGATTCCAACCTTGATTTTGTTGAGGACGGTTGTAGTAGTAGTTGTTGTTGTTGTTGATGTAGTTCACATCCTCAAGCATCTCAGGGCAGTGGTGGCCTGAGTGTCCAGTGTCTCCACACTCCTCACAAGTCATGTGAGAGTCGTAGATGTGCATAACTTCTTTCTTGTCTCCAGCTCTATCGTCGAGCTTCTTCATGAGCAGGTCTAGCTTTGCAGACAGCATGTCTACCTCCTTCAGCTGATGCATACCTCCACCTCTCTTGCGTGTCTGGGTCCTCTCTTCATTCCAGCTTTGGTTGGACGCCATCTTCTCCACAAGAGCTGTGGCTTGTGGTATAGTAAGTGATAAGAATGCTCCTCCAGCTGTAGCATCCATGGTCTCTCGGGCACTGTTGCTGAGCCCATGATAGAATGTCTGCATCAGTAGCCAACTCTCCATTCCATGATGGGGACATTCTAGGATGTAGTCTTGAAAGCGCTCCCATGCTTCTGGAACAGATTCATCATTTTGTTGCTGAAAACTTGTAATCTTCCCACGGAGAGCATTGGTCTTGCCCATGGGAAAGAACTTAGCCAGGAAGTTTGTTGAGCAGAGTGCCCACGTAGTATTCTTCTCCTTTGTAGCGTAGAACCACTGCTTCGCTCTTCCTAACAGTGAGAATGGGAAGAGGCGAAGTAGTATAGCGTCTTTGGAAACTCCTGCTATGGTGAATGTGTTGCAAATCTCCAGGAAGTGTTGTAAATGAGCACTAGCGTCTTCGTGTGCCTTCCCACAGAACTGGTTGGATTGCACCATGTTGATAAGTCCAGGCTTGAGCTCAAAGTTGCCATCGATCTCTGCAGCAGGTCCAGTGCGGATGTTGTCCGTAGTGGGAGCTGAGAACTCGCGGATTGATTTGTTCGCCATGGCCTCGAACTCTGAAGACAAGTTCCGGTGATCTTCTTGATTGGATGAAGCTTCTTGCTGAAGTGTTGATGATTTCTTTGGCTTGGCTCTCGTCTTCTTGAATAATGCTTCGGGATTGTCAACAAAATTTCCTGGAAGATGTCTTCTATTCATACATTCCCCTACATAAGATAAAATAGAAAAATATCAGGGTAAAACTGTATGAGAGAATAGATAAGCTCAATCATATTAGTGATGCGAATGATAACTCAAAATCTTTTTATTCCATTCCTGATTAGTAATCAACCTTCCCCGACAACGGCGCCAAAAATGCTTGATGGGTATTCTTAACATCATTGCTAAAAGTAGACTAAGTTCTAAATCTAGCAACGGTGCCAAAAATGCCAAACCTATCCCTCACACCACTTAAGCCAAGTTGTCATCCCCAGCATGATATAAGAGACGCGGTATTGAAATATGCAATTGCTCTTCTAAATAAATAATGAATTGGATCTGCAAGCGCACAGATTAATACCGATGTAGCATTTTAACCGGGAAGTATTCCAGGTATCGTTATTTATATTTTTACCACTGGGAAGGGATTAGCAATCATCACTAATGATTACAGAATAGAATATGAGATTGAGTATCTGTTGATGCAAAACTGATCTGCAAACACAAAGGGCTAATACCCGATTCAAACGTTAAGGCGTGCCAGCCGATTTGACCTTGCTATCGGCAAAGGTGATAACTCGAATACTTTAGTCCTGACAACAGCGATGCGCCCGGATGTCACGGCTAAGAGGTACTCACGCGGAACTTGAGAACACGCCGAGCTTAAGTAGATGAATTCCTAAGAACTCGTAACAAAAGGAAAAAGTATGACGAAGTCGTCGAAAAGTAAATGCTGGAATATGAGTAAAAACGTGTGTTTGATTCATTGATTGATTTTTTATTACAAGGCCCTAGGGTCTATATTTATACCCTGCTCAAAGAGCTACAACCAGACACGATTAGAATTCGAATTCCAAATTACACTGAATCCGTATACAAAACGATGCAAATAATTAAGGAAATAACAAAACTATCCCTCGTGACAAACCGAAACTCCTCCACATAACGACCGGCAGCTTCCGGACTCCCTCTTTGCATCATCGGCAGACCCTTTGCCATAGTCATCGGCAGACTTTCTTATCTAGCCATCGGCACCATATTACTGCCTGTGGACTTAGTCACGTTCAACTTCTCCCTCATCGGCAACCATCCTCATCGGCAACCCACTTTGTAAACATCGTACTGCCACCTTATCCTGCCATCCTAGACACGTGCCCAAAAACGGTGTCAACACATGCCCCCCAGTTTCGGAGTATAAAACTATTAATGCTCCGAAACTCTCTGCAGTAATGATGCCTTTTCCCGCAATTAATGCTCCTAATCTGGTAACCGACAACCTCAACCTGAACAACTCTAATCCTATTCCTCCGCAGATTTCTCGAAATCCCCAACTTCCTAAACGGGCATTTTTCTCAATATTACCTCCATCGGCAGCTTACCCTTGTATTTTTTTTGCAGGTTGACAATTTTCCTCCATTGGTTAGCAGGAGTGGCAGGCCGATCGACTTGTTTCCATCAGGCCCGATTTCCTCAATCGGCCACAATGCTCCCACTCTAGCTTCCATCGTGCATCGGGGTGTACGCCTCAGGAAAGTCACCACCAGAAGAACCCAGACATCACCAACGGTAGCTGCTCCCACTCTTGCGTGGGCTTTTAAGGCAATTTGTCAAATCTTTTCCTTTATGCTGACTACCTTTATATCGGCTATATTTATGCTTATAAACTCTTGTTCATTATTGCAGCAAACCGGCGCATCGGCGAAAGCCAGGTGTGAGAGTACCGATGCCCCCCAGTCTAGCCAACCCAAGAGAAAGGGCACCACGGGTGCTAAGACTGGAACAAAGCGCCAGAAGGTAGCAACTCCCCCTCCTCCTCTGGTATCTCCAATTCCGGTGGAGTCTTCTCCTTCTTCTCCAGAAGCCCAGCCACAGCAAGCACCATCTCCCCCACCTATGCAGGAAGCACCACAAATAGAAGAACCCCAACAGGAAGGATCTCAAACAGAAGATACATCAGCTGACATGGGTGAACAAACAACTGGCCCGGTGGGTCCAGTTATACCATCGGCAGTTCTCCCGGTTCAGACAACCGTTGTCCCTCCTCCAGGTAACATACTTTAACAATATCGCTACCGATGAACTTATTCTTATTTAGTCTCATAACTCCTTTTGTCTTCTTTCAGTTGATATCGTTCCATCGGCAATCTCAGCCGATCAACCTGTAGCTCCATCGACATCTTTGGCCGATCAGCCTGCAGCTCCGTCAGCACTTCTCAGTCAAAGACAAGAGATCGCTTTGAAGCAAGTAAGTCACCGTTTACCGTTAGCACTATTTGCCAATTCCCTGAGTATGAGCTAATTTTGCTTTCCCTCCCAGGGACAAGATTCTCCCGATAGCCTGTTCTCCTTCGCCATCGATCTCTCTGAAGAAGAAGGTGAAGAAGCAAGCTCTTCTCAGACGGTCGGCATCACATCGGCAGAGATCAGGGTCAGGCTGGAAGAATTGTCAGCTCTCCTTCACCAGGTCACAGCGCAATTGGTTGATGATTCTGACCCTACCAAGACCCTGTTCAGAACTCTCAGAGGCCAAATCCCAGCCGATGTTGAAGAAATCCTGTTCCAAGCCGCTCATCTGGAGAGTCGCCAGCTGCAGTACCAGAGAGCTTCTCGGCGTCTTGCCGATAGAGCCGCTCCGACTCAACTCTCCGATGAAATGAGGAAAGAGAAGCTTTTGACCGATGAGAAGCACAAGAACATCGGTATCCTGAGATCTTCTGGAGACGCGCTGAAGCAGAAGATATCCGATCTATCGGCAAGAAAAGAATCCCTGTTGGCGGAGCTCAAGGAAGTAGAGAACGCTCTGTCCCAAGCCCAACAGGAAAAGAGCCAATTGCCAGAGACCATCAGGCTTCTTGAGCACGAGCGAAATGCTCATGGTCGCAAGGCACTTCAACTGAAGAAGAAGCTGAAGCCGATAGAAGGTTCTGCCGATGATGACATCAAGGAGATAGAAGCAGCCAACCAAATTCGGCTACGCGCTATATCGGCATTCCAGACGCTGCTTAACACATAGAGTTTCCATCGGCATTATATCTGCGCTTTCCTGCTTCCTCAGCTTTTAGTCTAGCCGATAGGACTGTTATCGGCACCTAAACTTTTGAAACACCAAGTCTTGTCCCCAAGCATTTGGATCCAGCCGATAGGAGTGTTATCGGCACCTAAACTTCTATGCATCGACCCATATACTGGGGTAGTACTTCTTTAAATATTTGCCGTTTAATGCTCTAGGAAATTCAATTCCTTCGAGGGTTTCTAGAATGTAGGCATTACCAGGAGCCGATCGACTTATCCGATAAGGACCCTCCCAATTAGGAGACCACTTTCCAAACTTCGAACTTTTGGTCCCAATTGGTAAAATTAATTTCCATACCAAATCCCCATCGGCAAACTCTTTAGCCTTCACTTTCTTATCATACCATCTAGCAACTCTCTTCTTATTTTCTTCTATACTCATTAAAGCTTTTAACCGATGCCCTGCTAGATCGTCCAATTCATCGGTCATCAAAGTGGCATAACCATCGGAAGTTAATTGATCTTGAAAAGATAATCGCCTAGATCCAGCCTTAATTTCCCAAGGCAACACTGCATCATGTCCATACACCAATTGATAGGGTGATACTTTGGTCGATCCATGACAAGCCATCCGATAAGACCACAATGCTTCATTTAATAATGTATGCCACCGCTTAGGATTTTCTTCAATCTTTCGTTTAATAAGCTTGATAATTCCTTTGTTAGACACTTCGGCCTGCCCATTGGCTTGAGCATAATAAGGAGAAGAATTCAACACTTTAATTCCCATACCGATTGCGAATTCATCGAACTCCCCCGATGTGAACATGGTGCCCTGATCGGTAGTAATCGTTTGGGGAATCCCAAATCGGTAAATAATATGCTCCTTCACAAAATCAATCATATTGGTCGATGTGACTTTCTTCAAAGGAATAGCTTCAACCCACTTAGTGAAATAGTCAGTGGCAACTAGAATGAACTTATGCCCTTTGCTAGATGGTGGATAAATCTGGCCGATCAGATCGATGGCGCATCCCCGGAATGGCCAAGGCTTTATTATAGGATTCATAGCCGATGCGGGTGCTCTCTGGATATTACCAAACTTTTGACAACCTTGACATCCCTTGAAATATTTAAAACAATCTTCAAGTATGGTTGGCCAAAAATATCCATTCCTTCGAATCATCCACTTCATCTTAAAAGCTGACTGATGCGCTCCACACACTCCTTCATGGATTTCCCCCATCAAACTTCTAGCTTCATCATCACCCAAGCATCGGAGAAGAATTCCGTCGATAGTTCGATAATACAATTCATTTTCATGGAGCACATACTTGGTTGCTTGAAATCGAACCCGTCTTTCAACTTTTTTGGATGGATCTTTTAGATAATCAATAATTTCTTTCCTCCAATCACCGGCACCGACTGCCGATGTCGCATTAATCATTGGCTGATATCCTGAGGCATGCTGAGCTAACCGATTAGCGTCTTCATTATGCAATTGGGGAACATGCTCCAATCGGAAATCCTTGAATTCCTTTAACAGTTGCATACTTCTCTCGAAATAAGTTATGAGAACTTCACTTCGGCATTCATAGCTTTCGGCCAATTGATTTATAACCAACATAGAATCCCCGAATATTTCAACAGCATCAGCACGAACTTCTCTTAACAACTCCAATCCCTTGATCAGAGCCTGATATTCAGCCTGATTATTTGTTGATCTGGCAACAATCGGCAAGGAAAACTCATACTTCCTCCCCTTAGGGGAAACTAATACAATGCCGATTCCTGCCCCCCGGTCACAGGTAGATCCATCAAAGAAGAGCGTCTAGGGTACAATTTCCAAGGTTTCCACTAGACCGCAATGCTGAGTCACAAAATCGGCCATAATCTGCCCTTTGACTGCCTTAGCCGATTCGTAACGCAAATCGAACTCCGACAGCGCTAAAATCCATTTACCGATCCTACCACTCATAATCGGCATAGATAGCATGTATCGGACCACGTCATCTTTGCAAACAACAGTGCATTCGGCCGATAACAGGTAATGTCTCAGCTTGATACATGAAAAATATAAACATAAGCATAGTTTCTCAATGGCTGAATACCTGGTTTCAGCATCAATCAACCTCCTACTCAAATAATAAATTACCCTTTCTTTCCCTTCAAATTCTTGAACTAAAGCTGAACCGATAACCGATCCATCGGTAGATAAATACAATCTGAAGGGCTTCCCTTGTTGAGGTGGAACTAGAACTGGAGGATTTACTAGATACTTCTTGATTTCATCCAGAGCCAACTGCTGTTCTTCTCCCCAAATAAACTCTTGATCGGCTTTCAATTTAAGAAGGGGACTGAAAGCACGAATCCTACCAGACAAATTCGATATAAATCTCCTGATAAAATTTACCTTGCCGATCAAGGATTGGAGCTCGGTTTTGTTGGTAGGGGCCACTATTTTATTGATGGCATCAATAGATCTTCGACTAATTTCAATACCCCTCTGATGTACCATGAAACCAAGAAACTGCCCTGCCGATACACCAAATGCACACTTGTTGGGATTCATCTTCAATCCATGCTTCCTTGTGCACTCTAACACTTTTTGTAAATCGGCAAGATGCTTTGAGAAATCTCCAGACTTAACCACCACATCATCAATATAAATCTCCACGAGCTTGCCGATGAACTCATGAAATATAAAATTCATAGCCCTTTGATAAGTAGCACCAGCATTCTTCAACTCAAAAGTCATGACTATCCATTCAAATAGCCCAACATGACCAGGACACCTGAATGCGGTTTTTGGAATATCCTCCTCCGCCATGAATATTTGATTGTAACCTGCATTACCATCCATGAAGCTGATGACCTGATGACCAGCCGCAGCATCAACCAGTAGATCGGCGATAGGCATTGGGTATCCATCCATCGGCGTAGCTTTATTGAGATTCCTGAAATCAATGCACACCCGAAGCTTCCCGTTCTTCTTGTAAACCGGAACAACATTGGAAATCCACTCGGCATACCGACACTGCCGAATAAACTTAGCTTCAATAAGTTTGGTGATTTCGGCCTTAATATCAGGTAGAATGTTAGGATTACATCGGCGGGCTGGTTACTGATGTGGCCGAAACCCAGACTTGATGGGTAACCGATGTTCAACAATTGATCGGTCTAAACTAGACATCTCGGTAAAATCCCAAGCAAAGCAATCTTTATATTCCTTTAACAAACTAGTCAATTGTTGCTTACTCTCAGGATCTAATTTAGCACTAATAAAAGTAGGCCTAGGCTTATCACCACTACCTATATCTACTTCTACCAAATCATCGGCCGATGTGAATCCCTGGCCTAACTTTCCATCATCGGCGAATCTATCCATTAAAAACCGTCGTCAGAACCGACTGTTTGGATCGGTGGAATCTCATAATCGGCAACTTTGAGAAAATCTTTCTCCCAAACTTCTCCTGAAATGCACCTGGTCCTTTCGTAAGTATCCGCTTCTGCCGATGCGATAACATAAGAAGAATCTCCTGGGACAATCTCAATCTTGTCACCTACCCACTGAACCAAGCATTGATGCATTGTAGATGGGATAGAACAATTGGCATGAATCCAATCTCTTCCCAATAATAAGTTGTAAGCACCTTTTCCGCTGATCACGAAAAAAGTTGTCGGCAAGGTTTTGCTGCCGATGGTCAACTCTGCACATATCGCCCCCTTGACTGGAGACACGTTTCCTTCAAAGTCTTTGAGCATCATATCGGTCTTGGTCAAATCTTGATCCCCTTTCCCAAGCTTCCGATATACTGCATACGGCATAATATTAATAGCAGCTCCACCATCAACTAGGATCTTGGTCATTGGCTGCCCATCAACCCTTCCTTTGAGGAACAGAGCTTTAAGATGCTACCTCTCGTCATCGGCAGGTTTCTCAAAGATAGCCGTCATCGGATCCAGAGCCAACTGAGCTATCTGATCAGAAAATTCCAACTCATCATCACTGGCTGGTGCAAGAAACTCCATCGGCAACATGAAGACCATGTTGACGCCTGCCGATGGACCTTCCCTCTTAGTGTCTGACGGCTGCCGACTTCCAGAGTTCTCTCCCTTGTTTAGCTCTTCTTGCCTTTCATGTTGCAATCTCCTTTTCTGTGTCTTGGTTAATCCTCCAGGGCACCATGGAGGAAGTGGCCTTTGCCTTGCCGTCGGGCGTCGGTTCTCCCTTGACTCCATACGATGCGTGTTAGCATCCCTGCAAAATATGAATTCATCGGGAACCCGCGCATCAGCCATTTCCTCGAGCTCTTCTTGGTTCCTGGGAAAATACTGGACACGGTCACTAAGTCTGTCGTGCCCACTAAATCTGCCCCCCAGCCGGTCATGAACTGACACCCTTCCTCTGATCGGCCCATTAAATCGCCGTTCATCATCATGATAATGCCGATCGATCCTATCGTACCGATCATAACCGTTGCACTCAGGGCAGTCTCTGACAGTAGGAAGCTTGATATTTTCCTCCCAACAATGGATGAAGAATGGACAATTCCAATGATCCCTGTGCCGATTCCACTCCTGTCGGCGTCTTTCTTCTTCCCGTCGATAATCTTCCTCCTGGCGCCGATACCGATCTTCCCGTTGTTGCCAATTTTCTCGAGGCCTTCTATGAGTTATGACGATACCAGATCGAGGAGGCCTTCCTGAGCTAGTTCCTTCCTGGACCAAGCCCTTACTTCTTGCATCGGCAGTAGTAACTTGATGCTGAGGATCTACCGATGCACTCTTCTCAGCTGTCTCCGATGTTAAGACCTTAGCCTTCTCCTTAGCATCCAACATGTTTGTCGGGAAAGGATGTTGGTCTATCTTCATCGGCTTCTGGGCTTTGGAACTGTCAAACTTGATTCTCCCTGACTCTATAGCCGATTGCAGCTGCTGTCTGAATACTTTGCACTCGTTGGTGTCATGGGAAGTTGCATTATGCCACTTGCAATATCTCATCCTCTTCAACTCTTCTGCCGATGGGATCACATGGTTAGGTGACAGTTTGATCTGACCTTCCTGAAGTAGAAAGTCAAATATCCTATCAGCCTTAGCGGTGTCAAAAGCAAACTTCTCTGGTTCCTTCTGCCCAAAAGGACAAGACATCGGCTTCTTGTTTTTTACCCACTCTGCCAAGCCGATTACTGGTTCTTCATCAGAATCTGAGCTTGTTGCTTCATCGACAAATGACACTTTCCTATTCCATGCTCTTTTAGGCTCGAAAGGCTTGATGTCTTGATCAGAAATCCTCTGCACCAAATGACTTAAACTTTCGAACTCCTGAGAGGCATACTTATCCCTGATATGTGGCAACAAACCCTGGAAAGCCAAATCGGCTAGCTGCCGATCATCCAGAACCAAGCTATAGCATTTATTCTTGACCTCTCGTATCCTCTGCACAAAACCCTCAACCGACTCATCATTACGTTGCCTCAACTTGACCAAGTCGGTGATCTTCTTCTCATGAACCCCCGAGAAGAAGTATTTGTGGAATTGCTTCTCTAGATCGGCCCAAGTAATTACTGAGTTGGGAGGTAATGATATGAACCAAGTAAAGGCCGATCCAGACAATGATGATGAAAATAGACGAACCCTCAATTCGTCCCTGTTACCAGCCTCTCCACATTGAATGATGAACCTGTTGACATGCTCCATGGTTGACGTGTCGTCCTGCCTGGAAAACTTTGTAAAATCCGGTACCTTGTACCGATGTGGAAGCGGGATCAAATCATACGCGGGAGGATACGGTGTCCGATAAGAGTAAGTGTTGACTTTGGGTTTTATCCCAAATTGTTCCCTCATTACTTCAGCAATCTTATCGGCCCAATATGCATCTGCATCTTGCCAGTGAGGCGGCTGCGGATCTGGCACTTGGTGGCGAACCTCCACGTGTCTGTTTGGGACGTGATCTGCACGGAACATTGTATTGATCACCTGTCCTCCAATCTGCGGACCACCAAACTGCTGTCCACCGATTGGCTGTCCTCCGAGTTGCTGTCCAAAATTCATTGGCTGGTTGGGAATCCCCTGACCTTGGAACCCGGGATAGACCTGCCCTTGCTGGAACCCTGTAGTCTGGTAACTCTGCTGGGGTGATTGTGGAAAGGCTTGCTGTCCAAGCCATCCATTATTAGTGTTCATTGGCATAGGTGCTGCCGATGATTGGTAATTGGGTACCGTCGTTGAATTGACATACCCCGACTGGGCCATAGACCTCTGTTGCATCAGCATTGACTCTGCCGATGCGTTGGGCATCTGGAACATTGAATCTTGAGGATTTCCAGTGTGAGGCCTTGCAGTAGTAGTTGTGGTATACCGAGGACTCTGGTTCACCGGCGCATTGGGAGGTGCCGATGTCATAGGAGTTTTGCCCCTCATGTCAGTTATTTGTGATGTTCCCGGTGTCAACTCTGGCGGCATACCGTAACCCCACCAGTTGGGAGGAAGAGTCAACCCTGACATTGCCGATGCCAACATATCTGTTGTCAGTTTATGCTGCCCAACTGAAATTTGTGGGTTGGTTGTCATCGGCATAGATAGTGCACCAGTAGTCCCCGATGTACTTGGAGGGACGGCAGATTGTGCACTTGCAGTCGTCAAGGCAGCCGATGGAGCCGTGACCTCTGGTGCCGTTGGCTGATGATGGGAGGGGCCCACATAATCTGGTGGGATTTGTCCTTCCTTGAAAGTTCTTGCCACGGCATTGAAAACCGTATTAGACAGTACACCAGCTTGGTTAATCAACGCTCGATTGATGGCATTGTCAACCATATCTTGAAGCTTGCCAGGATTGGCGTCAAAGGTAACCTGCCGTGGTGCCGGCAGTGCATCTTTCTGGACCACTTCGCCGCTCCTGTTTATGCTGAAAGACCTCAGGCATTGCTGCTTGAACTCCTCCATGGCTTGGGCAATAGCTTGCTTCTGCTCATCCTTGAGGTTGGCCTCCGTCACGGGGATGACGTTCTCTTGATCGAGGTCAGAGATCGACATGTTGATCTTGATCTTGAATCCTGTCCCACCGGGCGTGCCAAAAGATGTGTTGATGCAAAACTGATCTGCAAACACAAAGGGCTAATACCCGATTCAAACGTTAAGGCGTGCCAGCCGATTTGACCTTGCTATCGGCAAAGGTGATAACACGAATACTTTAGTCCTGACAACAGCGATGCGCCCGGATGTCACGGCTAAGAGGTACTCACGCGGAACTTGAGAACACGCCGAGCTTAAGTCGACGAATTCCAAAGAACTCATAACAAAAGGAAAAAGTATGACGAAGTCGTCGAAAAGTAAATGCTGGAATATGAGTAAAAACGTGTATTTGATTCATTGATTGATTTTTTATTACAAGGCCCTAGGGTCTATATTTATACCCTGCTCAAAGAGCTACAACCAGACACGATTAGAATTCGAATTCCAAATTACACGGAATCCGTATACAAAACGATGCAAATAATTAAGGAAATAACAAAACTATCCCTCGTGACAAACCGAAACTCCTCCACATAACGACCGGCACCTTCCGGACTCCCTCTTTGCATCATCGGCAGACCCTTTGCCATAGTCATCGGCAGACTTTCTTATCTAGCCATCGGCAGCATATTACTGCCTGTGGACTTAGTCACGTTCAACTTCTCCCTCATCGGCAACCATCCTCATCGGCAACCCACTTTGTAAACATCGTACTGCCACCTTATCCTGCCATCCTAGACACGTGCCCAAAAACGGTGTCAACAGTATCTATCATAGCATGTATAATTGAGAACATTATATCTAACTCTTCATACAGGGATAAGTGTCACATAAAAGATATATGAAATAATAATAGTGACAAGAATAACTAATCTGATCTAGCCACATAATAAATATGATAAGCACCTCAATTAGATACTCTAGAAAGTCATTAGCATGGTATTAGAACGAACTACAAGAATATTCCCTAAGTTATTCTCAACTATATAGTCTAGCATATCATAGTTAGTGCAAGCATACTTAGCAATCATTGTGAGACAAGACTACGCCCATGCATAGTGATATTAGCAAGGTAAATAAGAAACATAGCAATCACTCCCCTATAATAATGTACTCTGCCAGCCCAATACACGAGAGGGGGACTATATAAGAATCAATAAAGTTGTCACTATCACGAACTACCCCACGATCTGGCATATTGGGTACAATCGCAGATAAATACGGTATAAGCACCACGCCTACACAATATCTATCATTTACCCATGGATCCGATGGATAAACGCTATACGATCCTAAGCATGTATATAGATCCAATCTAACTAAGCCAAGTACATAACTATGATAAACTAAGAACAATATAATCTTGAATATAAATAAGTAGAGCAAAGTCATAAGCAATATATTGAAGTAGAACAAAGTCATATTCATAATATTGAAGAACAAAGATGAACAATTAGAAGAACAATTAGAGAATTACCAAGAATCCTCTTGACAGATCCAGAAACCAATCGAAGATTGACACCTTCTAGTTCTAATCCTATGTAGCTATGCTAATCTAGATGTCTAATTGATGTGGTGGCTCTAGGCTTGATCAGAGGCTTCTTCTCCCTTGAAGAATAATGAATTAGGGTTGAGAGGCTCTCTCCTCCAGGGGCCATGGGGTCTGGTTTTATAGTCCCTCCAAGTGAATATGGGCCGTTGGATCAAACCGACATTGATTGAACGGTTATCCTTGATCCTTTAAGTCGGTGGAGCTTAATCCCAAAAGAGAGTCCTGATTGAACTCTGTAGGGGGGCGGGCGCCCTGGTCTCCTGGGCGGGCGCCCAGGGCCAGGCCCCGTTCGGCCTCTGCTTCGTTCTCCACTAGTACACATAACCACTATACAGGCGGTTCCCAACCCCTTTTCACAGGCGGATTGGAGAACCGCCTGCGCTGGGTGCCTGTGGAAATCAAGAGTTTTCACAGGCGGGTAACTCAGAACCGTCTGTAGAAATAGATTTCTACAGGCGGTTCAGTTATGCCACCCGCCTGTAGAAATGAACTTTCTACAGGCGGTTCATCTATGCAACCCTCCTGTAGAAATGAACTTTCTACAGGCGGTTCTCATTATTTAACCGCTTGTGTTAAAAATTTTAAATCTCCCGCCCAATTCCAAATTTTCCCACCAGACCCTTTTTTTCATTTTATATTTTAATATGTACATACAACATACATATATATATATACACGTAATATTCAAACTGCTGAAGCCTAGAGATCATGTCAGACATTGCAACATGCAATTCATTTATATATATACAGTTACTTTATACATAAGGTTACATTAATAACAAACATGATCACACATCAAGTTTTTTTTGTTACATGCATTAGAGGTTTCACCTCTGAAACCTCTGCTCTAATAACTGGATCGAGTTAGCTTTAGCCTACTAATCTCCCTTAGCGCTCCGTATTCAGGCTTTGCTAGGGCGCTGGTCCGATCGTGATATTTCCCTTCGCTGGGAATGACTTCTCGCAACATGAATTTGCAGAGGTCCTCAACTATGTTGTATAAAGTGGCTTCACTCATGCTCTTCGCCTCTTCAAAGTCTTTTTGCTGCATAGGAAGTTAGAAAACATCATATATTTAATGTTCATAATACATAATTAACAACCTTAATTACTTAGAGCATTAATTACCTTATAAGGGTTAGTCATATATCTTCTGCCCTCTCTCATGAACTCACATACGTAGAATCCACAGTGGACCGATCCTAGTGGTTGCTTGTGACACTATATAAAGAAAAAGAGCATATTTGTGAGTTGCAACATGATACATATTCTATGTATATAGCTAGCGAGAATAACTTGGTAAACTTCCATACGTACCGGCCACTTATGAAAGAACCTCAAAGGCTGCCCCTGTATTCCTGACTCGCACTTTCCCCTTTAATCTTATAATACCTATAGGCCCTATGATATCAAAAACATTTTGCAAGTTATTGTCAAACTCTTATAAAAATTTGTATGCATATTTTACTTAGCTTACCGTTCTAAGAGAGAAATGAATGGTGCATAAGTTGTTGGTTCATAGTCTGCGGAGTCTAGGACATGCACACGTCCATGCTTGGGATTAATCATTAAGCAGATCCAGTGGTCCCTGAGAGAATGAACTTTGTGATCAAAGTGCGCATTTTAACTATTAATACGATCCATGCAAACTGACACTTACCTAAAGTGATATGGTGCGAATATTAATTCCTTGTCTTGAAACTCTAGCATTGTCATGGCTAGGTAGAGGCCGTAACTAGCTATTTGTTTCTTTTCTCTTTTCTTTATTTCGTCCTCCTACTCTTTTGGATCCAAAACTTTTAAGTAGTCATGATCTTTTCTGATCCTGAAAGTGTGCTCGTCCTCACATATCCTCATTGGGCTCATATATGTGACCCTTTTATTCACATTAGTGCTTGGATTCGGACCGTACCGCATCTGTTGCTGTTCATATTGCATTCTGCAACGTGCACTTGTATGTTAGTATTAAAATTTAATGTAACTCACAAATAATAACTCACAAATTTAAAGCATTGTATGAGTGACACTTACAATGTAAACACAGTTATGAGCTGCACGTCGAGTCTTTGTAGGTTCATCATTAACCACATGTCCTAGAAGGTCACAATTGCTCTTGTATGATCACTATTAAATGCCTCTGCTGGTATATCTACACTGATCGTGTCAATGCCAACAGAAGATGCTCTCATATACCAGTCTTGGAACCTTTTTACACCAGCTAGGACCTTTTTAAGTTTATCCCAAGTGAGTAGAGGCCCACCCAACTCATATTTCTTAGAGACATATTTATAATCATCTTTAGTGGGTGCCCTAATATTTACAAAAGCTCGTTCAGACTTCTTCGCTGCCTTCTCGTGCTCAGCCAAGTCAACTAATTTTGTCGTGCGGCTCATTGCAATTCCTGACAAAAATAGTGCAGTACCAGCAGACTTCCTCTTCTTTGGCTCGAACGGAGAAATCAATTTGGGCACCGAAAATTTTAACTTTTTTGGTGGCGGTGGTGTCGTCTCGTCATCTTTGGTTGGTTGTGGTGGTGTCTCGGCATTTTTGGGTGGTGGTGGTGTGGAAGATTCTGGTGGTGCTGGTGAAGGTTGTGGTTTAGGTGATGGTGGTGGGGATGGTGGGTGAAGCATTATAGGTGAGGATGGTGGAGCGAAGATCGGAGAGGGTGGTGGACTCGGAAGAGATATGTTACCACCGACATCTGGAAGGGACGACTCCTGAGTTAGTGGTAATTCTTGGGATGAAGGTTGTGGTAGCTCAGACAACAGAACGTCTCGTCGAGGCCGAAGAATGAAATTCTTGATAGCTTGTCCCAGCTTCTCAATACCCTCAGGACCAGGAATGTCTAGCATGTCATCCTCATATCCTTGGACAACTGTCAGCACTTCCACCCTACAGTAGTCCTCTGGAATTTCGCTACCATGAAACTAGCACCCCGGGATTGCAAGTCTTGTGGCTACTTCCCTTGTACGATTATTGTTAAGACCGTACCTTATGACTAGGGAGCAACGAACAGGACTTTCAATCTCATCAACTGGATAGCGGTCCTTGTTTCCAGTAGACGCGACACTACTTGGGACAACTGGAGCCTGTTGTGATGTTGTCGGGGCGACCACTAGTTGCATCTGGCGAGGGTGACCACTTAATTGGTTAGACATTGCAGACGCCAGTCGCTGCATCAACTCAAGAGGAGGATCGGAGAGCATTTTATTCATCACCTGTTCGACTTGTTTATTAGCCTCCTCCTTAAAAAAATTAGACAATTATTCCTTGTAGCGATCGCGTTTTCTATACATTCCTTCCCACTCTGGTCCGAATCCTTCTTTCCATCCTTCCTTGGATGAGATACCTCGTACACGACCATGATGCTCTGGGTTACCCAGAGCAATAGTAAGAACATCCTTCTCTCTTTGTGGCTTAAATTCGCCTGCTTTCTGCTTAGCTTCCACCTTGAAAATATTCTTCGCAGCCTCTTCGAACATTGGGTCAGGAAATGACAAGCCAGAATTGGCTTTCTTTGTCGGTACCCGAGCACGAACCCACCACGCGCCCCTGCGACCAAGTTGGTTAGGGAGCGCCGGCAAACCCTGAGAGCTCTGCGCTTCATCCTCTTGCTCCCATTGGGCAAGCTTGCGCTGGTAACCACCTGTGCCTAGGTGGTGGTGGTACTTGTTGATATTTGGGAACGCAATAAGGAATTGATCCGCAAGCGCACGGATATCAGTGAGCACTTCACCCGAGAAATTATCCAGAGTATCGTATTTATTTTTTTACCACTAGGAGAACGAGTGCATCTGACTAACCGGTCTATTACTACTAACCTTTAGGCACAAAGAATGTCTTTCGATGTGAGTAATAAATAGAGAAGACTGCAACCGTAGTCTCCTTCTAACCTTGGTAAGGATGATCTACTGTTCTAATGGGGAGGCTAACGGAATCTAGACACCACAGAGGATGTTCAACCCACACCTATAAACCCTATCCTTCCTGCTAACAAGATGTGATCTACAAAGGTAGCTCGGAATTGTCACGTTCCTCACTACTACCACGGTCCAGCTAGTCAGGGAATATCTATGAGTACCCCAGCCTAAACACCACGTTTACGCCAGCAATGATTACTCTAAACTCTACGCGAAGAGATTAAAGTAAACTCATAAACCATAAGAACAATAAAACAATAACTTACTAGAATTTAGAAGTCGAAATACTGAAGAATCCTAGGAGCAAGCTTCGGATTAGGAGAACTTGATCCCGCAGGTACAAGCTTGGAGTAGACACCGACAGGCCGGGCTTCCTCCACTCTATCTCTCTCAATCTAGTAGAAACTAGAAGATCTATTTCTACCTTACATTGGTTGCTAAGCCTAAAAAGAAATATTAATTAGAGAAGAGGTTTTCCTTCGAGGGCACCCCTCAGTCTCTATGATAATTTCTTCATGTCTTCTCCAGGGGCCAGGGGGCCTTGCTTATATAGTCCTCCCCTTCTATGCGTTTTTGGGTCGATAGGCGAGGTGGTACTATGTTTTTCTTGATCCAATAGGTCGGTGGAATATCCCGAGCGAAAGAGTCCTGATTTGGCTCCAGCAGGGGGGCGGGCGCCCAGGCTTCCAAGGCGGGCGCCCTGGGCCTGGCCCAGTTTTGCCTCCGCTTCGGTCTCGTGGCTTCTGGAGTCTTCTAAATGAAGTAAAATTGCACGGTGCGTTGATATCTCTATGTAATCCCGACATGTGGGCCTTTCTTCCTTATTTCCTGATAACCCCCTGCAGAAATAGATAAACAACAAAACTCGTGGAATTCTGTCAGATCAAACCCTAATTTTAGGTGATGGTTGCATATTGGTCCATTCTCTTGTTTATTTGATAATTAAAATTCATACTTAAGAACCGTCAACAAATACCCCCATACTTAGGCTTTTACTCGTCCTCGAGAAAAGGATGGTTAAGAACAATATCTGGGGTAAACATTTTAAAGCATTCTCTTTATATAATTGCAGGGTGTTAAAATTCCACTGTGTACCATAGTCAGGGAAGTTTATGATTAAGAGTAAAGATCCTTTCTTCTCGATCCTGTCACTTGGAGTTTTTGTATATTTTTGAAAGAAACTTAGCATACCTTTTGATCCTCATAGGTTCTCTCAGATCACTCATTATCTTTTATATATCTCACTGAGGCTGTTTTATTTTGCAAAAATTCTCAAGCATACTTACTTTGCATTTATTGCCTGATCAAAACGGGATCCGAGGAGGGGAATGTCATACTCTTAGATCAAAGACTTTGAAAATTAAAAACTTTGTCAACTCTTGCTGGCATATTGCTTATTAGAGGGACCATGGGCTATCATTTTTTTAAGTGGATACGGAGGTACCCCTAATTCTACTGCCGGACACTTGTCTATTTTTTTCTGCGAGGTTGTCGAGCACTTGCTCCTTTTTATTTCCTCGAAATATTTTTATTTTTGCATAGCCCATGCCTCTAATGCAATAATACTTCGGAAGAGTGAATCTTACTGAAATTTGATCTTGGGAGCATGATAAATCTCTCAACAAGGGTCTAACTCATTTTGAACAAACTCAATACAGAGTAGATAGCTTTTATAATCATAATTAATATTTTTAGTACAAAAGACTGATAACAAACTGATAGCAAACTAATAATAATAGCAAACTTAAACCGAATTTAAAGATAGATGACTAAGATGCATTGCCTCAAGGTCTAATCTAGATAACTTAGCGGCGCTCTAATTCCTTGATCTTCTTGTTGGCACTGGCAAGATCCTGCCTAAGGCCTAGTATAATGGTGTTGTGGTTAGAGAGCTGCCTAGTGAGGGAATTAATTGAGGACTGGAGGTCTATGATAATTTTATCTAGCCTGCGAACTTCCTCATCAATATCCATTATAGCCTTGCGACGCTTGGGATGTGTCTCAAAAGCATTGAGAGAATGCTTCGGGGCTGCCTTTGGAGGGATGAAACGGACTTTGGCTGCTCTAATCCCTTCAAAGTAAGGCCTTTCCTCCTCTGAAGTGTAGCGTACGCTGCTGATCTCGCCGCTTCGGTTGGTCTTGACTCCAACGACCCTCTCATTGGGTCTAGGTGGAAGGATCCTTGTGCCGATTGGCACCTTGATAGTGGTCTTCGTCTTCGATGATGGTCCTTTGAGGAGTAGGGGTTGTGGTGGTGCGGTGAGAACTGGTTGAGCATGGTAAGATTGGGCGGAGCTGCGTTGGCGTAATGGCATGGCTTCTAGCTGACGCTCTGTTTTGGCCGGGACGAGAGCACGGGCATCGGGGTCTTCCACTGGCTCCATGTTGAGGTTGAAGGGGACGACTTCCCAATCGTCGTGGTACTTGTCGGCCATTGGAGTAGCAAGGAACTAATAAAATTTTAATTGAAGTAGAGCTAATTAAGCTCTAATTAAAGGAGAGCTAATCAAGCTCTAGTTGAAGGAGAGAAAGCTTGGTGGCTTGGTGTTTGAAAACTGAGGTGAGGGGTCTGTTTATATAGGGGTTAAAAGGATGCCTCTATGGGTTGTTCGGGTTGCTCCCGTCGATGTGCGTGCGAAACTTTCCATCCGAGGGATTATTCGGATCACCCTATGTGCATTTTCCATAACAGAGAAAGTCGGGACCGAGGGGGAACAGGGGCTGGGCGCCCGCCCACTTGACCTGGGCGCCCACCCTCTCTGTGGCTCCTCTGTGGGCCCACTTCTCCGAGCGCGTTTCTAGATGCGAAATTATTTAGAAAAATATATATATAACCCAAAACCATCAGACCAAAAGTGTCGGGCTCTAATTCTCCATGGGAAGGTAAAAATGGACTACGTCTATTTCTTCAAATTCCTCATTGGGCTCTAAAAATAATTTAAGATGTTGACCATTTACCTTGAATAACGTACCTTCGCTGTTTTGAAGTGTGATAGCTCCGTGGGATGATGAATTGATTACCTTGAATGGTCCTTCCCATTTGCTCCGGGGTTTTCCATGCCCGAAAAGCTTCACCCTAGAATTAAAAAGTAATACCTTATCTCCGGGTGTGAACTCCTTCTTCTTGATTCTCTTGTCATGCCACCTCTTTGACTCTTTCTTTGTAGATCTTTGAATTGTGATATGCCTTCTCTCGCCATTCTTCCAATTCTGATAATTGCATTCTTCTATAATCTCCAGCAACATCTAGGTCCATATTCCATCTCTTTATGGCCCAGTGTGCTTTGAATTCTAGTTCAACAGGTAGATGGCAAGTCTTCCCGTACACCAATTGGTATGGAGACATTCCAATTGGGGTCTTGTATGCTGTCCGGTATGCCCAGAGTGCATCGGGTAACTTGTCTTTCCACGCCGTTCCCATTTCATTTACTGTCTTCTGAAGAATATTCTTGATTTGTTTGTTGGAAGTCTCTGCTTGGCCACTTGTCTGAGGATGATAAGGGGTAGCGACGTTGTGACGGATTCATTGTCTTGATAGATATTGCTTGAAGCGTTTGTCGATGAAGTGTGCTCCTCCATCACTTATCACTACTCTGGGGACTCCAAATCTTGGAAATATAATTTCTTCAAACATCCTCTTTGAACTGACGTTCTCGGCATGCTTGCAAGGTAATGCTTCTACCCACTTGGAGACATAGTCAACCGCCACCAAGGTGTACTAACACTTCTTTGATGGAGGAAATGGACCCATGTAGTCTATTCCCCAGACATCAAAGAGCTCAATCTGAAGGTTGTTGGTGAGTGGCATTGCATCCCTTGTATTTATGTTTCCGTGCCTTTGACATGGCCCACATCTTCTGATATATTGCTTCGTGTCTTCATACATTGTAGGCCAATAGAATCCACACTGCCAGATCTTTGAATGTGTACGGAATGCTCCATAGTGACCTCCATATGGTGATGAATGACATCTGTCGATGATCTTCCATCCTTCCTCAGTGGTCACACATCTCCTGAGTAAGCCATCAGAGCATACTCGGAAGAGGTATGGCTCGTCCCATATATGTGAACCACTTTCTTGAATAAGCTTCTTCATGTTTGCTCCTGGTGGTACATACCCTGAAACCATAAAATTAACAATATCTGCATACCAGGGGTCAGACCTGTTAATCCCGTAGAGCATGTCGTCCCGGAGTGAATCATTGATGGGGGTTTCCTGTGGACTCTTAAAATACATTCTAGACAAGTGATCAGCAACAGAATTTTCTACTCCTTTTTTATCTTTTATTTCTAAGTCAAATTCTTGGAGTAATAAAATCCATCTAATCAGGCGAGGTTTAGCATCTTTTTTAGTGAGCAAATATTTTAATGCAGCATGATCAGTGTAAACAATTATTTTAGCTCCAACTAAATAACATCTAAATTTATCAATGGCAAAGACAACAGCCAGGAGCTCTTTTTCAGTGGTTGCATAGTTAAGTTGAGCTCCTGTCAAAGTTTTACTGGCATAAGCAATTGCATGATGCTTCTTATCTTTAGTTTGTCCCAATACTGCCCCCACAGCATAATCACTAGCATCACACATAATTTCAAAAGGTAACGACCAATCAGGGGGTTGAATGATTGGTGCAGAGAGGAGTGCTTTCTTTAATAAATTGAAAGATGTTAGACATGCATCATCAAATTCGAAAGGAGCATCCTTGGCTAGCAAAAGAGTAAGTGGTCTAGCAATAAATGAAAAATCTTTTATGAATCTACGATAAAAACCAGCATGGCCAAGAAAGCTTCGAATTCCTTTTATATTCACAGGTGGAGGTAGTTGTTCAATTACTTCAATTTTAGCTTTGTCTTCCTCAATCCCCCTTTCAGACACTAAGTGTCCTAGCACTATTCCTTCCCTAACCATAAAATGACATTTTTCCCAATTAAGGATTAAGTGCTTTTCTTCACATCTTTGCAAAACCTTGTCTAAGTTTTCAAGACAACTATCAAAGGTTTTTCCATAAACAGAGAAATCATCCATGAAAACTTCCATAATCTCTTCAATCATATCAGAAAATATAGACATCATGCATCTTTGAAAAGAAGCCGGTGCATTACATAACCCAAAAGACATTCTACGGTAAGCATAAGTTCCATAAGGGCATGTAAAAGTGGTTTTGCTTTGATCATTAGGATGGATCGGGATTTGATGATACCCTGAATATCCATCTAAGAAACAGAAGAATGAATGATTTGCTAACCGCTCTAGCATCTCATCTATAAAAGGTAAAGGAAAGTGATCTTTTCTCGTGGCTTTGTTTAGTTTTCTATAGTCTATGCACATCCGCCATCCTGTGACGGTGCGTTGCGGAATTAGCTCGTTCTTTTCATTCATAATAACTGTCATGCCTCCCTTTTTGGGCACAACTTGGACTGGGCTCACCCACTCACTGTGCGGCACAGGATATATAATCCCTGCATGCAGCAACTTTATAACTTCCTTTTTAACTACCTCTCTCATAGTGTTGTTAAGTCTACGTTGGGGTTCTCGAGAGGGTGTAACAGAAGGATCTGTTGGAATACGATGGGTACAAATCATAGGACTGATTCCTGTAAGATCTTGAAGTGAGTAGCCGAATACTGAGTGATGTTTCTCAAGAATGGTCATTAATCGCAGAGTTTGATCCTGAGTGAGTTTATCGCTAATGATCACAGGGAACTCTGGATTATTGTTTAGGAAAGCATAGGTAAGACCGGGTGGTAAAGTTTTAAGTTCTATGGGGGGTCTAGGTGTTTCTGCAAACTCGTCTAAGGGTTCATGCTCAGAAGGTTCGTCTTCTTCTTCTGTGAAGAAAGGAGTTTCGTCTTCTAAGTCTGATTCATCTAAAAGCTCTAGAGATGCAGCCTTTACTTCCTCCATAGGATCAGGCAAAAGATATGACTCGGCCTTATTATTTAAGGAGTGTGAAATTATCATTGGGAATTGAAAAGTTTTTCCAAAAGAAATGTGTAGCTTTCCAGTATGACCTTCATAAAGGAGTCTTCTAAAAGGTTGTCCTATTAACAGGTCGAAGTCCCATGTATCAAAGATATAGAAGTTCAAATGAACCATGGAGCCTTCTACCGTAAGAGGTAGGACATTAATAATTCCAAGACTGGGGATTAATCGTCCCGAAGATTCCTTTATGATCTTTGTTGTGGGGGTTAAGACAAGATTTTTAAATAGTTTAAGTGCAAAAGATTCAGACATGATGTCGATCCCCACAACAGGATTATAAAGAGCATTAAATCGATCAGAATTATAAGCACAACGTATAGTTATACAGGGTGTGTCCAAACGGATCACATCAGAGGAAAGCTCTGATTCCTCCAACCATTCGCTACTCATTACTGAGATAAGCTCTCTCAATTGATATTCACTTGGTAAATAAATGCTAAACTGGCCGTTTTGGGGTTTGTCAATAGAATGGTAGTTTGAAATATTTCCAAAATCAGCAAAAAGATCGGATTCTATATCCAGCATGAAGTCCGGTAGTGGAATTTCTTCCTCTTGTGGCTCAAAACTTGGGATAGCTAAAGTAGATGAAGAATTTGGCAGAGTGTCTACTTCGGCTTCGTAGGTTTCATCATGAAGGGTATTATCCATCTCAGCTTCTAGGATTCTATCTAGGATCACTCTAGCTTCATCAGCAGGGATGCGAAAGAAAGAACCTCTAGACATTGTGTGTAGCATTTGTTTGTGATTTTTATGAAGACCTCGAAAATAGTGAAATAAAAGAACAGGGTCTTCAAGATTAAGGTTTGGACCAGATTCTAAAAGATCAGAAAAACGTTTCCAGGATTTTCCCAAAGTTTCATTATCTTTTTGTTTAAAAGATAGGACTTCGAGTCTAAGGTCGGCTATACGGTCAAGGGAATAGAAATCTAGACAAAAGTTGGCTCGTAAAACTCCCCATTCACCTTGTTGTTGACTTACCTTCTGACTGTACCATTGTCTAGCTTCTCCCCTTAAGGAAAAAGGAAAAAGCTTCCAACGTAAAGTCTTATCAGAAATGCCTTGAATGCGAAGACAATCACATGTTTGCTCAAAATCTCTAATATGAAGGTAAGGGTTTTCGTCGTCCTTTCCCGAAAAAGATAGGTTTTGAATCATGGCAATCAACCTAGAACTTAACTTATACTGGGATGTTTGGATAGGCTGTGATGATTCCCATGGTAAAAGGTCAGTTGCTAAAGGGATTGCAGACTCATGGATCGATTTAGAATTTTGGTTTTCCATAGGGTAAGAGTAAAGAAAATAAATAAAGGATATAAAAGATAAGAAAAGATAAAAGTATAGACACAAGCTAATAGCAAGACACAGGTTATCTCAGCAACCGTCTTTCTCCCCGGCAACGGCGCCAGAAATGCTTGTTGATATTTGGGAACGCAATAAGGAATTGATCCGCAAGCGCACGGATATCGGTGAGCACTTCACCCAGGAAATTATCCAGAGTATCGTATTTATTTTTTTACCACTAGGAGAAAGAGTGCATCTGACTAACCGGTCTATTACTACTAACCTTTAGGCACAAAGAATGTCTTTCGATGTGAGTGATAAATAGAGAAGACTGCAACCATAGTCTCCTTCTAACCATGGTAAGGATGATCTACTGTTCTAATGGGGAGGCTAACGGAATCTAGACACCACAGAGGATGTTCAACCCGCACCTATAAACCCTATCCTTCCTGCTAACGAGATGTGATCTACAAAGGTAGCTCGGAATTGTCACGTTCCTCACTACTACCACGGTCCAGCTAGTCAGGGAATATCTATGAGTAGCCCAGCCTAAACACCACGTTTACGCCAGCAATGATTACTCTAAACTCTACGCGAAGAGATTAAAGTAAACTCATAAACCATAAGAACAATAAAACAAGAACTTACTAGAATTTAGAAGTCGAAATACTGAAGAATCCTAGGAGCAAGCTTCGGGTTAGGAGAACTTGATCCTGCAGGTACAAGCTTGGAGTAGACACCGACAGGCCGGGCTTCCTCCACTCTATCTCTCTCAATCTAGTAGAAACTAGAAGATCTATTTCTACCTTACATTGGTTGCTAAGCCTAAAAAGAAATATTAATTAGAGAAGAGGTTTTCCTTCGAGGGCACCCCTCAGTCTCTATGATAATTTCTTCATGTCTTCTCCAGGGGCCAGGGGGCCTTGCTTATATAGTCCTCCCCTTCTATGCGTTTTTGGGTCGATAGGCGAGGTGGTACTATGTTTTTCTTGATCCAATAGGTCGGTGGAATATCCCGAGCGAAAGAGTCCTGATTTGGCTCCAGCAGGGGGGCGGGCGCCCAGGTTTCCAGGGCGGGCGCCCTGGGCCTGGCCCCGTTTTGCCTCCGCTTCGGTCTCGTGGCTTCTGGAGTCTTCTAGATGAAGTAAAATTGCGCGGTGCGTTGATATCTCTATGTAATCCCGACATGTGGGCCTTTCTTCCTTATTTCCTGATAACCCCCTGCAGAAATAGATAAACAACAAAACTCGTGGAATTCTGTCAGATCAAACCCTAATTCTAGGTGATGGTTGCATATTGGTCCATTCTCTTGTTTATTTGATAATTAAAATTGATACTTAAGAACCGTCAACAGTACTTGTTCCTTTTTGCGAGTTCAGATTTGGATTCGCTCAAAGCTTTGAAGTCATCAAAACTCCTCTGCTCTAGAAACACTGCCCACTGACCAGCCGTGATTTTATACCTCTTTGCGGGGTCCAACCCTTTCTTTGCCCACTTTGAATTCAACTCAGCCTTGTAATTCCTAAACATAATCGCCCATTGCTTCAATGTGTGCTGTTTTACGAGGTGTTCTGAACCCTGAGGTAAAACAAACCTCGTAAGCAGCCTGTTCCACATTCTTGTGATCTCATTTTTGTCCACATTTTCCCACTCCCTGACTGTGACGTCAAGATAGTCCCTAACTAAGAAACCGAGTGTGTTACGCCACTTAGGTAAGGTCTCCTCTAGAGCTAAGGGCTGTCCTGTCGCACTGACTTCTGTAACTCTATAGGTTACTTTGGGAACTGATTCAATCCTCTTTCGCCTCGTTTCCTTTTGTTCCCGGTCTCAGTGGTCGTCTCCGTCGTCTCCTCAGGTGCACTTTCATGTGCAACTTCTTCTTGGGATAGGATTTCCTCCATTTTTTTCAATTGAGATAGCACCTCCTATTCATATAAAGACATGTATTATTCTTCACATATACCGAGGCGCATAAAAGTATAGAAACATATAATTATGAATGAGTAATTCACCTCTTCTATCTCTGGGTTGTAATCGGGGTCACGTGCGTACTCACGACGGGCGTTCCTCTCTATGCGAGGATCAGGAATGTCGCTTACCGAGGTCTCGTATGAAGGAGTTGACTCACGTGACCCTTCTGCCTGCTCCGTGTTGTGGGACCCTTGTTCCTTCTTTGCGTGCTCGAGCCTTTTTTCTTGCTCCGTGCGGTTGGACCCTTTTTCTTGCACGGTGGGGCTAGACCCTGGTGCCTTCTCGGTGCAGTCTGACCCTTTTTCTTGCACCGTGGGGCCGGACCCTGGTGCTTGCTCCATAGGGCCGGACCCTTGTGCCTGCTCCGTGTTTTCACTTAGAGAAGTCGTCATTGCAAGATTCTAAAGCATATATGTTATCAGAAATATTTATTAAAAGTCTAAGTGCTAAACCCTAAATGACATCATGTATATACATAGACATAAAACTTAGCCAACTTTACCGCAAGATAGATTAGTAAGTTGAATTAAAGAGCATATACCAAACGTGCACAATAAATTCTACAAAAATTACAGTAGCTTCTACATACTATCCATAGTCTACTGCAGAAATTTCATTGCATTTGAATAAACATAGCAATCTCTATGAAAAAGAGAAATTAACATTGCAATTAATCATGTGAGAGCAAGATAAATGCACAAATCATATTTTCTTCATATACATGACCATATTATATATAAAACTGATACAACAATATCATAGAATTGTACTAGAACAATAGTTTCCATTTTTACATTTTTATTTATAATTATAAACCATTTATCAAGCCCTATGCAAGTTAAATCCATAACTCATTTATACTGCAACCAAACATTTTGCAAATTTTACCATACAACAAACATCACATGAGTAGTAGGCCACAGATATTTCACTTCATTTGGAGCTCTATAGCAGAAGATATGAAAAAGACATACTCAACTAACATTAAAAACCTAGCTGTATAAATCTATTTTTACAGCTAAAACTTTAAATTAAAACATGGAATACTATACATCCACTGCATAGAGAATTTCATAAGGTTTCCAAAAAGTCTATATTTACCATTTTACGATTTTTTTATAAATTACTATGCATTTTCAAAGTTTCTGCAAAACAATTACAAACAGATCCAACCGGCACTATTCATATGAGTCTAATATAGTGCAGAAAACCCCTTCCCTTCTGTCGAATTTGAAGGCAAGGTCCTTGGTCGCGATTTTCAGCAACGAGCTCGCTGGATTTTGCCGTTTTCGGCCAGGGAGACCTCGCCGCAGTAGGGGAAAGTTGCGGGGAGGCTCCAGGGAGTCTACGCGCACATGCTGGTGGTCGCGGATGGCCGGGACACGAGCCATGGCACCCTGGCCACGCTAGCAGGCGGCGGCGGCGGGTGTTTCCAGCCTATGACGATGCAAGGGGCCGGAAAAGGGACGCATCGAGGGCAGCACGACGAGAGAAAGATGATGGAGGAGCGGGGAGGGAGGGAGAAGGGGAGGTGGTGGGTGGCCGGCGGCAACAGCGGGGAGGCCGTGGCAGGCGGCCGGCGACGCTCCGTTTCACACAGCACGAGGAGAAGAGAGGGGGTGGGCATACCTGGTGGGCTCAGGGTCGAGCGTGGAGGTAGAACGACGGCGGAGACCGGTGGCGGAGCAGCGGTGTGACCGGCGGCGGCGGTGGCGGAAAATCGCGGCAGCCTCCTAGCGTGAGTTTGAACGAGATGGCGCCTTCGGACTTAGAAATTTTCGGAGGGTTTGGCGTGCAATATATATGGGCGCTATTTCTACAGGCGGTTGGCATTGAGAACCGCCTGTAGAAATGATTTCTACAGCGGTTCTCAATACCAACCGCCTGTAGAAATCCTTTTGTACAGGCGGGTGGCATTGACCACCGCCTGTAGAAATGCTTTTCTACAGGCGGTGGTCAATGTCACCCTCCTGTACAAAATAATTTCTGTTATATTCTTTTTTATTTTTAGTGTTATATATTATTTGTATATTATATTGTTTCTACATTATTTGTAACATAATGTAAAATAATTTGTATATTATATTGTTTATACATTATTTTTAATGTAAAATATATTTGTATCATATATTTAATGTATATTATAATATGATTATATTGTTTCTATATTATTTGTAACATAATTTTTCTATATTCTTTATTTGTAAAATAATTATGTTGTTTATATATATTATTTATGTATTGATATTATAATATGATTATATTGTTTCTAAATTTCTTTTTTAATTTTAGTGTTATATATTGTTTGTATATTGATATTATAATATGATTATATTGTTTCTAAATTTCTTTTTAATTTTTAGTGTTATATATTATTTGTAACATAATGTAAAACAATTTGTATATTATATTGTTTCTACATTATTTTTAATGTAAAATATATTTGTATCATATATTTAATGTATATTATAATATGATTATATTGTTTCTATATTATTTGTAACATAATTTTTCTATATTCTTTATTTGTAAAATAATTATATTGTTTATATATATTATTTATGTATTGATATTATAATATGATTATATTGTTTCTAAATTTCTTTTTTAATTTTAGTGTTATATATTGTTTCTATATTGATATTATAATATGATTATATTGTTTCTAAATTTCTTTTTAATTTTTAGTGTTATATATTATTTGTAACATAATGTAAAATAATTTGTATATTATATTGTTTCTACATTATTTTTAATGTAAAATATATTTGTATCATATATTTAATGTATATTATAATATGATTATATTGTTTCTACATTATTTGTAACATAATTTTTCTATATTTGTAACATTATTTGACAAAGCGTTACGAAAGTGTAGTTCTAAATCGAAAGGTCTCACATATAGTTTCATAAATTTGAGTGAGATTACATGATGACTAGAGTTTACATGATGAATGACAAATACAATCTAGGCAGTTACTATTCTTCCTTGTCCATCAGCGCGTACCCAAGGCAAAGAACTTTGTGAGATGCTTCGCTCAACATTTCTTATCTTAGCAGGATAGTCATCCACAAAGAGGGACATGTCGCTGAACTGGTTAAAATCCTCCAGATCCGCTACACCATCAACTCCTATTGCTTGTTGCTTTCCTAGAAAAACTACATGCTTCAGCTTGGATCTGTTCAGCATAGAACACCTGTGCAGCACGGTTACCAAGGATCCACGGGTCATCTTTGTATCCCACTTTACTTAGATGAAGAACTCTGACCCCACGGGTCATCTTTGTATCCCACTTTACTTAGATGAAGGACTCTGACCCCATAATTATCCACTGTGACATGTTTATCTTCTACCCATTGACATCGAAACACGGGGATCTGAAATGTACCATAGTCTAGGTCCCATATGTCCTCGATGAAGCCAAAGTATGTAATAATATCACCAGTTTCGTCGTCTATGGCCTCGCATCGAACACCACTATTTTGTGTCATGCTCTTTTTATCCTTGGATTTGGTATGAAATGTGAGTCCACTTATGTCATAGGTTTGCCATGTTGTCACTTGGCGTGATGGTCCAGATGCCAAAGCCTTGATGGTTTGTTCCTCAATTGTTTCCCCAGATGGAATATCCTGCTCCCTTAGCCATGTGTACAATTGTTTCTTGTGTTCCTTCATTATCCAATCATTCGTTTGCCCAGGATTATGTTCACGAAGCTCATTCAAGTATTGACCGAGCAAACGCTCCATTATCGTGAGCTGATGTAAGATGCTGTGATGTGCCTCAAGGATTGTATTGTAATCTGGCGGGATGAATGATTTCCGTCCAATCCTCCCACTTCCATGCAGCCTACCCTCATGCCTTGATGGAGGCAAACCTATTACGACCTGGTCTTTTAGGACACTATTGCAGAATGGTCCTCCGGACTCAATTGCCTCTTCAGTACAGTACCCCTCTATCATGGATGCCTCAGGACGAGCACGAGTTGATACATAGCCATTTAGTATTGCCATAAAACGCTCGTACGTTCGCATTTCATGCAGGTACATGGGACCCAATGCTTGTATTTGAGGAACCAAGTGCACCACAAGGTGCACCATGATATCAAAGAATGATGGGGGAAAACACATCTCAAACTGTGACACTGTCTCCACTGCGAATTCCTAAAGGGATTCTAACTCATCACGGTCAATTACCTTTTGTGTGACCTTATTCAAAAAATAGCACAATCGTGTGACTGCCATCTTCAAGAACACTGGATTTATAGCCCTTGTTGCAATAGGGAGGAAAGTAGTCAGCATTACATGACAATCATGTGAGTTGTAGTTGGTGAGTGTAAGGTCTTTCATTGACACAATACTTCGTATACTAGAGCAGAATCCAGAGGGGACTTTCAAATTCTTCAACCACTCACACATCACAAGTTTCTCATCTATGCTGAGGTTGTAGCTTGCTGCTGGGAGATGGTACTTTCCATTTTCTTGAAGAACAGGATGAAGCTCTTTTTTTATACCTAACTGTACCATGTCGAAGCGTGAATTGAGTCCTTCCTTTGTCTTCGTCTTGATATCTAGCAATGTGCCAATTAGGCTTTCGAACACGTTCTTCTGGACATGCATACCATCGATCGCGTGTCGTATGTCCAATTCTTTCCAGTATGGCAAATACTCGAAGAAAATGGACTTCTTCTTGAATGTTGCCCCTGGAGTTGGTTTGACATCCTTTCTTGGTTTTCCATCCTTTGTCTTCTTTCCGAACACAAAGTTGATGTTGCTCACTATTTTGAAAACTCTCTGGCCTTTGCTATTACCTGATGGTGCATCTGAGTTCCTTTCATCATTATTGTCGAAGTACTTATCCATCTTTTTTAGGTGGTACTTGTGCCCTTTTGATAAGAAGCGTCTATGCCTCATGTACACTATTTTCTTAGTTGCATTAAGGGACACATAATGGGTTCCATCTATGCACACCACACAACCAACCTTTCCCTTGAATTGCCCTGACAATGTGAAGAGAGCAGGGTAATCATTGATCGTAACAAAAATAATTGCTCTTAGTGTGAATGAATCTTTGTGATACTCGTCCATCATTTCAACACCTTGTATCCATAACATTTTCATCTCCTCCATTAAGGGCTCCAAGAAAACATCCATGTCAACTCCAGGTTGGACTGGTCCAGAGATAAGTATGGTTAGCAAAAGGTATTTTCGCTTCTGCATCAACCATGGAGGAAGGTTGTAGATGGTGAGAATCACCGACCATGTGCTGTGCTTGCTGATCCTCTCAGCAAATGGATTCATTCCGTCGGTACTCAGTGCAAACCTAACATTTCTTGGTTCGCTGGCAAAGTCTTGATGGTTCTCATTAAAATCTTGCCACTGCTTTCCATCGGCTGGATGGTGAAGCTTGCCATCATTTTTGTGCTCATCCGAAGCATGCCAACACATAAGTTTTGCATCGTCAGGGTTAGCAAACAAACTCCTCAGTCGATCTACCACTGGAAGGTACCACATCACTAAAGCAGGAATCTTTTTTCTGCGCATAATAATCAACCTCTTCTTTATCTTTGCTGGTGGGTTTTGAACTCTGCTGGGTCTTCTTTTTGGTCTTCTTTCGCTTCTTCCCTGCTTTACACATGGAGGCAGCACAATCCTCATGTCGATAGTCTTTATTTGTCGTATACCGACTTGCACCACACTTTGGACACTTATCCAAGTCCTTGTATTCATCAACGCAATATAGGATACAATGATTCCTGCATGCATGGATCTTCTCGACACCCATAGTGAGCGGACTGATAAGCTTCTTTGCATGGTACGTGTTAGCAGGCAATTTGTTCTCTTGGGAAGCATGTCTCCGATAATACTTAAGAACGTATCGAATCCAACATCAGACAGACAGTACCTGGCTTTTGCCATCAGTAGTTTTAGCACAGATCTCAGCGTCGTGAACTCTTTGGTACAACCCTTGGACTCATCATACAGAGGCTCTTCAGCCGCCTTCTTCAAGGCCTCCATCCCTTTCATTAATAACATTGATGGTTCAGTATGACGATGCAACATTGCCTCTAAGAATTCAAAATCTTCCGCGGCTGTATCATTTGGTAAGACATGAGTTCTGTCATCAGCATTTCTCCCAGCAAAACCACCAGCAGTAACATTTGGCACAACATGTTCACTTTGGTGTGTGTCGTGCAAAAACTGAAATCCTTCATCAGGCATGCCTAGACCGTCGACGTCAATATTCGCAGGGTCCCCAATTGTATAAGGTGCCGAGCTACCCTCTCCATGCTTTGTCCAAATCAAGTAATCCTTCATAAATCCTCGGCATACCAGATGAGAAATGATTGCTTCAGTATCTTCATAAATATTAATATTTCTGCAGTCAATGTATGGACAATATATGTGCTTCGTCTTTGTTCTCAAAGCATGGTTCTTAGCAGCATCAACAAACCTATGGACCTCAAGTATGTATGATGGATCTAGTCTTGATAAGTTATACATCCAGAAGGACCGCTCCATCATGAGCTGTGCAAAAATTAGTAAATTAATTGATCTCAATGCAAAACAAGTAGTTAACAACTAAATCAAATTGACAAAACCCTAAGTAATAATAAAAAAACTAACAACTAAATCAAATTGACAAGGTAGAAAAACACCATTGATGGAATCAACTAAACATATACCTTGATTCACTATAATAAATTTGATAAGGAAACATGGAAATGGTCAGAGGAGAGGCATCATCTTAAGCAACCTCATACATGAAAAATACATATTGCATAATGAAATCAAATTTACATAAAAATGAACATCCTAAACAATAGAAAACTTATCTTTCTCTTTCTTCCCAAGCATGGAAACACCATTCATGGAAAGCACTACATATATATTTCTTGGATTCACTAATTAGAGAAGAAAACATAGAAAAAAAGAGAGGAGAGACTTCATCTAACCATCTTAAGCAACCTCATTTGAGCAAATATAGTCCATACCTAGCTATTCTACTCTCTCTCTCATGGTGAAACCCTAGATCCAAAAAGAAGCTCTAATTGAGCAAGAGGGCACAAAAAGAGCCTTTAGAGGCATCAACTAACCTTTCTTAGCCACCTCCTTCCAAGAAATGAAGATCAAAACCTCCCCCCTTGTATTTTGGAAAAACTGGACCTCCAAGATGTGCTCCAATGGAATGTGGCTACTACCTACAGTTCTGCCCGAGGAGGAAGAAGGGGTTCTGGGGTATTTATAAAAAGAATACCACAGGCAGTTTGCTTAGGAAACTGCCTGTGTAAATCCTTTAACACAGGCGGTTCACATAAGAAAACTGCTTGTGTTAATGCTCCATTTACACAGGCGGTTTCCTTATGTGAACCGCTTGTGCAAATCCATTAACACAGGCGGTGCACATAAAGAAACCGCCTGTGTAAATAGAGCATTAACACAGGCGGTTTTCTTATATGAACCGCCTGTAAAGACCTGTTTACACAGGCGGTTTTTAAATCTTGCCGTACAAATTTACACCACAGGCGTGTTACAACTATAACCGCCTGTGAAAATTTTTTGCCCCCGCCAGCTTAGAGCATCTGTGTACTAGTGCTCGTGGCTTTTGGAGTCTTCTAGATGTAAGATAATTGCACGGCACGTTGATATCTCTATGTAATCCCGACGTGTGGGCCTTTCTTCCGTATTTCCTGTTAACCCCCTGCAGAAATAGACAAACACCAAAACTCGTGGAATTCTATAAGATAAAACCCTAAGTCTAGATGTTGATTTCATTTGGATCCTTTTTCTTTGTTTATTTGATAATTAAATTTGATACTTAAGGACCGTGAACACATGTATGAGTGAACGTGCAAGTGAATCTTGATTTTAACCGCATGACAAGCTCCTAAGGGTTCTACACAGCTTGACCATACTCAATGCTCATAAGCAGTAAAAAGTAAATGTATGGTTCATAGTCTAATAAGCCTGTATATATGGCTGTGGTAGGATTTTAAACTCTCATCATACAGGAACTCATCATGCAACATTTTAAAGATTTTCAAAGATAAAATTCTCTAGAATTCTAGCATCTCTAGGAACAGATAAACAGCAGCTCAACCTTCCCATATTGTATCCGTTAGCGACTTAGACTTTAGATCAAGTACTCTTCCCACAAGTTTAGGTTTAGAGCAAATCTTAATTAATAACAGTCATGCCTAAACTTGAGAGATATTTCAATTTTAAGAACTAGTCATGGAGGAGCAACTATTCATCATTTCCATGTGAGAGCTTATCATGAGGGTTCATAGCAAACTTTATTTATTTATTTATTTATTTAGCAAACTAAGCAAAGATATATATATGAGCACAAAATCTTTATTTGGGTTTTTATGATTATGCATCATTTTATTATTTGAGTAAAGCATAAACTTGAGTAGAACACTTAGCTTGATAATTGGGGTGCTCTCCTCCAAGCTGGATTTTGACATAATTTTTTTCTGATGTAGCTAGCAGGTGGCGGAGGTGTATTTGAATGTCGGCAGCACCCTGACAGCGATTAGGATGTCCTCCGTCTGCTTAGTCTTCTTTGATCGTTGAATTCTGTGGAGCTCAAATAGACAACAAAGCTTTGTGGAACTAGTTAAGTGTTAGCATAAATATCTAGCCTTATCATGTTGAGCTCCTCAATAAATGTTACTCTCTTTAGTAGATCATAATCTTATTTTTATATTTTCATTTTTATAGGACAGAAATATATTTATTTTATTTTTACGCCACCACAGTGAATGTACTTATGGGTTTTATGCCATGAGCATACTCACATGGGGCTTACTATTTTTAACATTTTCATTTTCTTTTCAAGATAGCATGATTAACTAACAAGCCATTTAATGAAAGTAAATAATTTAAGAGAAAAGGAAATGCTGAAAGGATAAATATGGATAACTACCGAGTTTACCTTTCGGCGAGGGTTCAATGTTTTAAGTCTTCTCACCGTGTTCATTCTTTAGGTGCGTCACTTGATTCAGGTGTGGACCTTGACGTCTGCACCTCTTGATACGGTGTCACCCATGTTCTTCCTTTGCCCAACAGTTCGAAGTGTGGCGTTGGCAACATCCTGGTGGAGTCTGGGAGTTGTAAAACTCCTCCATATTTTGCTCGAAGTGTACCTAGTCATAGAGACAAGGCAGAGACCAAGTGCATGGGCCCTGTTGGTGGAAAACACCAACAAAACCAAAAGTGTATTTGTTCTTCTCCAACCTTGAGCATAGTGAGCAAGACAAAGTTGATGGATAATAAGATCATGAGTGTAGCATTTAAAACATTTGTCACATCAGATCGCTCAACCTGATGGAAAGATAATCTATCTATACTTATGTTTTTTTATATCGTCCAAAGATTGCGTGTGCAACATTTTAGCTCATATGATTAGGAGTGTGGGATCATGGAAGGACTAAACATATTGAATCGATTGGGTTGGTTAATCTAGAGTTGTAAATCATATATGTTTGTCTCTTTTATTCATGTGAACGCCAGAACTAAGGAGAAGCTTATAAAAGTGATAGTCAAGTACCTTAATATGTTACCTTACTTGAAGAGTGATGGTACAGAATCACCTTGTGGAAGCTTTCCTTTCTTAGCGATTGTGCATCGTGTTTGTGACACCCTCCATGCATCATCTCTTGTGAGCTATGCCTTCCTTGTGTAAATTGTTAACCTTCATGTGTCTCTCTCTTTGTCTCCAATGTGAGTTTATCTCAGGACTTCCCAGGTCGATATTGAAAGTTTTCCTACAGGGGTTAGTCCAACAAAATATCCCATATCTACTATAGCATACTATTAGCTCAAAAATCAACCTAGACACCATGTCTAATTTGATATAGGAGAGCATTTTAACCTAAGCACCATGCTTAATTTAAAATCCCTTGGAAGTAAGATCATCATTCCTAAACTAAGCACCATGCTTAATTAAGAGATAAATGAAACTACTCCAAACCTAAACATATACTAAAGCAAATAGAGGTAGCATGAGAGCATTTATAGAGATCTACTCAAATGGAGATGAAGTAGTGTGATTAGTATTTAACAAATTGAGCATGTCTAAAAGGTAGGGACAACCAACATAGCAACATGGCAAAGGATGTTTTTATGTAAAGTACTCCCCCAAGCTTGAATTTTGCAAAATTCAAGTTTGGATGAATTTAATTCAATGTTGTATGATGATTCGTTGGACATACCTTGTGCTTGTCATTCATCCGATCTGCTTGCTCCAAGCCTAGAAAGGTTAGTGATAAGAATACCCGAAGGAATTTTTTTACAATTATCCCTATATGCTCAAAACACAAGGTAATGTTGCAAATAATTAAAAGCTCATGTTACGATCTGATCAGTGCTTATTTTAGGACACTAAGCTTGTCCTTAGGAAACCATCAATTTATGTTGGTGAAGTGGTTTCCCCTCCAACGCTAACCTATATCAACTCAACAAGATTTGCAAAATTTATTATAGACATATGCATCGACAACCGCGCTTTTAAAGTTTTTATAAATAGAAAGGAAGAGGGGTTGGAGATCTCGAATGTGGTGATGTTGGAGAGACCACTAGATTGGGAAGATGTTGCATATGAGCATAGAGTAAACAAAGTGTCTATGAAATAAATTCCATTCTCATTAATGTTTGGAGTGAAATCCATGTGGTAAAAAAGAAAATAAAAAGGATACACGGATGACTTGGTTCGAAACTAGCACAGCTACCGTTCCCCGGCAACGGTGCCAGAAAGCTTGTTGGGTATTTTAAATGCAAACAGAAAAATCCACAAGTGCACGGATACCGATGTAGCTTTCACCCAGGAGTATTCCAGAGTATCGATTTTCCACAGGGAACGTGAGTGTACTAATTAAGATTCAAGATCGCCTAAGGATAACTATATAATTATTTTTGGTGGGAAGAGAGAAAGTTTCTTGAGAGTTCTCTAGTTGATCTAAGAATCAAGAATTACTTCAAAAATTATTTATTTTGGGACATCAGAACGCTAACCACAGAAAGAGATGAGAAGGGGGCTAGGAAGCTCTGACTACGGTCCTACAAACACCGATGCAAACGGGGTGGAATACGTCGACCGTTAGGGCTGTCACTACCCTAGGGCTACCACAACAATCCGCAGGATTGGGTGCAATTCCAGGTAATTGTAAGACTAAACACCGCGTCTAATCTATTAATTACTACTCTAGCGTTTCAAAGACTAGAGCACTTGATGCAAGCAGGAATCCAATAAATAACTTGAATGTAAATAAAAGTAATTAAAGAACTCAGGAATTATGAATTGAAGAACTTGGAGAACGATGAAGAACGAACCAGTTGCTGCAAAAGTACAATGTTGAGGAAGATCCGACAGATCCGGCTCCTCCTCCGCTCTCCTCTTCTCTCTCCCTATTTTCTAGATTACAACTAGAACTAACTAGAACTAGAACTAGATAAACTAGAACTAGATGAACTAGAAGAACAAGCACAAGGTATGTCCAACCAATCATCATACAACATTGTATTAAATTCATCCAAACTTGAATTTTGCAAAATTCAAGCTTGGGGGAGTACTTTACATAAAAACATCCTTTGCCATGTTGCTATATTGGTTGTCCCTACCTTTGAGACATGCTCAATTTGTTAAATACTAATCACACTACTTCATCTCCACTTGACAGATCTCTATAAATGCTCTCATGGTACCTTTATTTGCTTTAGTATATGTCTAGGTTGGAGTAGTTTCATTTATCTCTTAATTAAGCATGGTGCTTAGTTTAGGAATGATGATCTTACTTCCAAAGGATTTTAAATTAAGCATGATGCTTAGGTTAAAATTCTCTCCAAAATCAAATTAGACATGGTGTCTAGGTTGATCTTTGAGCCGATAGTATGCTATAGTAGATATTGGATATTTTGTTGGACTAACCCCTGCAGGAAAACTTTCAATATCGACCTGGGAAGTCCTGAGATAAACTCACATTGGAGACAAAGAGAGAGACACATGAAGTTTAACAATTTACACAAGGAAGACATAGCTCACAAGAGATGATACATGGAGGGTGCCACAAACACGATGCACAACCGCTAAGAAAGGAAAGCTTCCACAAGGTGATACTGTACCATCACTCTTCAAGTAAGGTAACATCTTAAGGTACTTGACTAACAATTTTATAAGCTTCTCCTTGGTTTTGGCGTTCACATAAATAAAAGAGACAAACATGTATGATTTACTACTCTAGATTAACCAACCCAATCGATTCAATATGTTTAGTCCTTCCACCTTTGTGATCCCACACTCCTAATCATATGAACTAAAATGTTGCACATTCAATCTTTGGAAGATATATAAACATAAGTATAGATAAATTATCTTTCCATTAGGTTGAGCGATCTGATGTGACAAATGTTTTAAATGCTACACTCATGATCTTATTATCCATCAACTTTGTCTTGCTCACTATGCTTAAGGTCAGAGAAGAATAAATACACTATTGGTTCTGTTGGTGTTTTCCACCAACAGGGCCCTTGCACTTGATCTCTGCCTTGTCTCTATGAGCAGGTACACTTCGAGCAAAATATGAAAGAGTTTTACAACTCCCAGACTCCACCAAGTGAAGAACCTAGATCAACGAGTACACACACTAGAGATACTGGACACTCAGGCAATCACTGCCCTGAGATGCTGGAGGACGTAATTATTGGAGTAACCCCGTTGTGGAAGTTACTACTGACCTTCTGCCAGTCAAGAGAAGCGATCCAAGACGCCCTATCATCCCGATCTTCATCGGCATGGTGAACTTCCCAGAAGCACTCTGTGACTTTGGCTCCAACGTCAACATTATGCCCAGGCTTGCAGATCAGACACTAAGTTTCCCAAAGGGAATATTGAAGAACTTCTGCGTCCAAGGAGGCCATTCGTGAACACCTCAGGAGCTGTCATTTACGCTAGTGCTGCCAAGATCAGTTTCTACATCAAGGGGAGGAAGGAGACGTTTTCCTTCAAGAACAAGACTACACAAATCTCAGAGCAATCCCGACATGAACCAAGGAAGAGGACCAACAGGAGGAACAAGAACAGGCAAATGTAGACCGAGTCAGCTAAGATGGTTACTGCAGTTCAAGGAGGTCAAGACCGTCGACTTAAGTCACCGTTCCTGACCAAAAAGGACGACCCAGTCACCTATCAGCTCCTATTCGGAATCATGCCCTTAAAACCAACATACATTCAGCTCCAGATGATTTAAAGGTTATTGACATGGGAGAAGACGAACACGATCCACCCATCATCCTTGGAAGACCGTTCCTCAACACTGTTAAAGCAATCATCTAGATTGGAACCAGAGAAGTCCACATGCACTTCCCCTCTAATAAGGTACGCCGCTATTTTACTGACCTTAATTATATAGTTGAAGACTCTAAGCAGGTCAGGACAAGAAGAAGACGACGCAACCGTAACCAGAGAAGGCAAAATCATCAAGGACGGATGGGTAGACTATGAAGGAGAAGTTGTAAGGTCTGAAGACATACAACTTGAACAGAACTGTCCTGAGGAGACCGTAGCACCGAGTCAGGTGTGGAGAGAGAAGATAGTTATACATGAAGAGGAGGCGCCGCCGGAACCACCCACTACGTCATCCAGCGAATCCCAGGACGAATGAGAAAACGGAGAGTCCCGTTCGGAGGACGTAAAAACACCGAACGCCTTGCCAAAAGGTAAACTTGGTAGTTATCTTTTCCCTTTCAATTATTTAAAATAGTTTGGTTAGTTAATCAGGTTCATATCATCTTGAAAATAAAATAAAAATGTTAAAAATAGTAAGCCCCATGTGAGTATGCTCATGGCATAAAACCCATAAGTACATTCACTGTGGTGGCATAAAAATAAAATAAATATATTCCTGTCCTATAAAAATAAAATTATAAAAATAAATTTATGATCCTACTAAAGAGTGTAACATTTATTAAGGAGGCTCAACATGATAAAGGCTAAATATTTATGCTAACACTTAACCAGTTCCACAAAGCTTTGTTGTCTATTTGAGCTCCACAAAATTCAAGGATCAAAGAAGAATAACAGACGGAGGACATCCTAATCGCTGTCAGAGTGCTGCCGACATTCAAATACACCTCCGCCACCTGCTAGCTACATCAGAAGAAATTACGTCAAAATCCAGCTTGGGGGAGAGCACTCCCATTTATCTAGCTAAGTATCCTACTCACGTTTATACTTTACTCTAATAATAAAAAGATGCATAATCATATAAACCCAAATAACGATTTTGTGCTTACATATATATCTTTGCTTAGTTTGCTAAATAAATAAATAAATAAATAAAGTTTGCTATGAACCCTCATGATAAGCTCTCACATGGAGCTTGTTGACGGTCCTTAAAGCTCACATTTAACCATCAACTAATCATAGAAAAGGATCCAATTGCAACCAACACCTAGACTTAGGGTTTTATCTCACAGAATTCCACGAGTTTTGGTGTTTGTCTATTTCTGCAGGGGGTTATCAGGAAATATGAAAGAAAGGCCCACACGTCGGGTTTACATAGAGATATTAACGTGCCGCGCAATTTTCTACCATCTAGAAGACTCCAGAAGCCACGGGAACGAACGGGAGGCCGATCGGGCCCGGGGGCAGGGCGCCCGCCCAAGTCCCTTGGGTGCCCGCCCTGCGACAGTAACCAATCAGCTTCAACTTCGCGGATCGTGCTCCACCGACCTAAGGGACCAAGGAAAACCGTGCGATTAATGTCGGTTTGATCCGACGGCCCAGATTCATCTGAAAAGACTATATAAGCAAGGCCCCCTGGCCCCTGGAGAGCATACCTCTTCTACAGAATCAAAGTTAGGGTTTCAATTCTTCATCCAAGTAGAGAGGATCCCTCTAGTTCTTCTAGTTCTACCTCTAGTTCATCTAGATCTTGTTCTAGTTCATCTAGTTCTAGTTCTAGTTCTTCTAGTTCTAGTTCCAGTTAGTTCTAGTTGTAACCTAGAAAATAGGGAGAGAGAAGAGGAGAGCGGAGGAGATCCGGATCTGTCGGATCTTCCTCAACATTATACTTTTGCAGCATCTGGTTCGTTCTTCATCGTTCTCCAGGTTCTTCAATTCATAATCCTGAGTTCTCTAATTACTTTTATTTACATTCAAGTTATTTATTGGATTCCCGCTTGCATCAAGTGCTCTAGTCTTTATAACGCTAGAGTAGTAATTAATAGATTAGACGTGGTGTTTAGTCTTGCAATTACCTGGAATGACACCCAATCCTGCGGATTGTTGTGGTAGCCTTAGGGTAGTGACAGCCCTAACGGTCGCCGTATTCCACCTCGTTCGGATCGGTGTTTGTAGGATCGTAGTCGGAGCTTCCTAGCCCTCTTCTCATCTCTTTCTGTGGTTAGTGTTCTGATGTCCCGAAATAGATAATCTTGAAGTAATTCTTGATTCTTAGATCAACTAGAGAACTCTCAGGAAACTTCCTCTCTTCCCACCAAAAAAAACAATTATATAGTTATCCTTGGGCGATCTTGGATCTTAATTAGTACACTCACGTTCTCTGTGGAAAATTGATACTCTGGATTACTCCCGGGTGAAGGCTACATCGGTATCCGTGCGCTTGTGGATTTTTCTGTTTGCGTTTAAAATACCCAACAGTGACTTATACATAACTTATGGCAGTAGCTAGAGCTAAGTGTTTTCAGGCCGATTGAGTAATAACTAGCAAATATATCCATTCGTTACAGCCAGAGAAAAATAATTCTTACACACATAATGGACAAAGACTATTACAGTTGAATTTGTTGACTTTTCTATACCTTCATTGAACAAAATAAAAGGCACTATATTTCTCATAACACCTTATTGGGGGTCAACTTGCCGTAAATTACTAGAGCATTTTCACGTGTCTATGAGCACTCGAGCACACTAACGCATGGTATCAGGGCCCTACTTCTTTTCGTGACGCATAGCAGGACATAAGCATACGTCCCGTATCCTAGTCCCTTGCTACGCGGTACGTCCTATGGGTTAAGGGATCTACGGCCGCCTAGAGTGCAAGAATGGTGAGTCCTGGTGTCAAAGCTCTCGAGTTTCGACTGTCAAAACCACGACGTGTAGGCTTGAGGCGCGTGACGATGACTCCATTTTGCTATGTGTGATGTCGTTTTAAGCAGACACCCATGGCCACTCCATGAGGCCCGCGACATGTAGCATGGTGAACGGGCGGTGTGACTGGCCGAACGGCTTGGCCATGGTGGCTTAAAGCCAATCAAACGCATCTAACTGATATATCATATTTCATAGGAATCCTAATCTAAATAAAAAAAGCCTCTTAAAGCCACTCAAAAGCTATCTTTATCTTTATGATAAAAATCCCAAAATGTGTGGATAAAATTTTTAATACATATAAATATTTTGCCCTCTATGCAGTATAGCTAATTTTATCTAATTTTTAGCTAACTAGTAATTAGTTATTGTATCCAAATATTGTATAAGTTTAGCCTATCCAAATAATTTTGCGTTGGACATGTTAAGTACGCGATTTGACAAATAACTTTTAACACTTGATTAAATTTGTAGAAATGGCCAATCCAAATGACAACATGGATGATGCAATGATGGACCTAATCAACAGCGACGCCAATCCAGATCCCCGAGGCGAAGATGGTGGGAGTCAGTACCTTACTGATTATGAAGAACTTGTGGGAGAAAATCCTGATGAGGTCTATCTATAATCTAGTATATATGTATATATATAAAATTAAAATAAATGGCATTTGTATTAATATATTTATAATTGTTTGTGTAGCCCTCTAAATCAGCGACAACTTCTGAGAAGAGTAGAAAAGTGCGCGGCCCAAAGAAGTCGTTGGAGGGTCGGTATATTCTATCAGAATTCGATGAGGGTACTGGACAAGCACTTGGGGCCAATTCTAAAAAATTTGTTGCACACTGTGGCTACCTTATAAGGGACAAGCTCCCGGTCAGTGCTCACGAATGGAGGCAATGGAAACATAACTCTAATATTAGTTTTGTCTCAGATCGTGGCAAAGAATTGATTTGGCTAGATATCCTTCAACATTTCACGCTCGATACACAAGATGAAGCTTTGAAGGAGAAGGTTAAAATCTGGGCTATGCAGAAGATGGCCAAACAATTTCAAGCTTGGAAGAAGACATTATACAGGACTTTTGTTGCACATGGCCGGACACCGGATTTCACCAACAAGGCCTACGTCAAGTTGAGGCCTTTTTGGGATGAGTTTGTAGAGTTTAATAACTCAGAAGAGGGTCAGGCATGAATGATCAAGAATCATGAAAATGCTAAACAAAAGCAATACCACCATCACTTGGGTCAGGTGGCTACAGGACTGCTATTCCTAAGTGGCAAAAGCTGGAGCAGGAGATTCTTGAGAGAGGGATCGAACCAGAATCACTGCTGTCGCCTGAGCGTGCCAAGTATTGGTTCTTCAGTCACAGGGGAACCATAGACCTAGAGACCGGAAAGGTAGTGTACGGCGAAAAGCTCTAGAGAGTAGGACAGAGAATGGCCTATGCTAGATGATTAGTTGAAAGTGGCACCTGGCAGCCAAATAGAGAGAAGGATGAGCTGACATACGCCCTAGAGACTGCTGAACACAGTGGGTGAACAAGAGGCTATGGGGAGGTATCGTGGGTGCATGGCTTCCCTAAAGATAGAACATATTATAGAAGCCACCAAAGAAAGAAGGAAGAGGAAGCAGAGCGGTTGCGTAGGTTGGAGGCAATGGTGATGGAGTCACGCGAAGCGGCTCGTGAAGCGATAGCGTGAGAGAGAGCGCTTGAAGAGAGAATGAACAAGGAGATCAAAAGACAAGTGCAGATGGCAGTAAGTTCTATACAAAGGCAAACTGCATCAGAGCCTGGAGTCAACATTAGCCCCCCTGAAGGGTCGAGATGGCGGACTAGAGGGGGGTGAATAGTCCTTTCTAAAACTTTAACACGCTGGCTAACCGAAACAAGTGCGGAATTAAAACTATCAGTCTAGCCAAGACTATACCCCTCTATCTAAGTTCTCTAGCACCTTGAAAAGATCCTAAACAAGCAAGCAAGGTGCTACCTTAGCAAGAGCTCACCTAACCAAATCTAGAAGCAAGGTCACACAAACCTATGCAACTAGTATTTTGCAAACCGAGGGAGCTCCTACACAAACTAGTGAGGCAAAGCACACAAAGCCTAAGCTCACTAGCAAGCTCAATAACAAGGCAACTAATGCCAAACTAGAGAGCGCAACTTACTTAGCTACACAAACTAAGCAATGTGACTAACAAGGTTACACAAACCAAATTAGTCACGCAAGGGAACTACATCTAGCTACACAAGCAAGAAGGTAACTAGCAAGCTACACAAGCTAACTAATTACATGAGCAACTACACAAGCACAAGTATATGAATGTAAGAACAAGCTTATGTTAGAGACTTGCAAACCAACAGGAAGAACAATGTTGACACAAAGATTTTCTCCCGAGATTCACTTGGTTGCCACCAAGCTACGTCCCCGTTGAGACAAGCTCCAAGGTTGCCGCTGGTCCTCTTGCTAGTGGTGACCCGCAAGTCACACTCTCCCACATGGAGTGCTTACCACAAGCTCTAGCACTTGATCCGGCTGGACCACTTGTCGCTCTTCACGTCTCGCTCAACTAGAGTTGCTCTTTGCGATCCCCACGGGGTGAGCACCGTACCCCACACAATCTCTTCTCCGGAGCACCGCACAATCTCCTTGCTTGCTTCGATGGAGTCACAAGCCACCAAGCCATCTAGGAGGTGGCAACCTCCAAGAGTAACAAGCATCATCGGCTTGCAACACGAACACCTATTGCCACTCGATGCAATCTCTCAATGCAACGCACTAGAATCGCTCACTCACACAATCGGATGATCACTATCAAGCATATGTGAGTTAGAGGCTTTACTAGCACTCCCCAAGCATGGACACTAAGTCCCAAGGGTGCTCAGCACTAGCCAAGTCTGTCCACCACTTCTATTTATAGCCCCAAGGGCTAAACTAGCCATTGGCCCTTCACTAGGCAAAAGTCGTGAGCACCGGACTCACTGCAGGTAGCACCAGATGCTGGAACAGTGCATTCGGTGCTCTAGAAATAGCCATGTGTCACTAGCCGTTTGAACTTGACCGTTGCCGTCAACTGCTAGCACATGCACGCGCATCTAGAACAGTAGCACCGGACGCTCTGTTGCTTCACACCGGACACGTCTTGTGCGCACCGGACGCATACGAAGAGAGCAACACAAACTTACAGCAGCACCGGACTCACAGCGTCCTGTGCGTGCAGTTCAACTTGTTAGGTTGCTAACTTCTAACTCCAAACTCCGAATTTGATGATCTTGGACATTTTGGAAAGCTTACTTAGAGTGCTATCCAATCTATATGAATACTCAATCCAAATCAGAATAGATCAATGCAGTATTCCAATCTAAAAGCCATCCTAATGTTCGGAGTACACCGAAAGACTTCTCTCTCTTCTCTAAGTTGATCAAAATCAACTCCAACACCTTCTCCTTTGCAAATGTGCCAACAACACCAAGTGTACACCACCATGTGCAAGTGTGTTAGCATTTTTACAAACAATTTCCCAAAGAAGTTAGCCTCTCAACTTGCCACGCCACTCGATCCTAACACGTATGCAAAGTTAGATCGCTCAAGTGGCACTAGATGACCGATATGCCAACAAGTTTGCCCCTCTTGATAGTACGGCCATCTATCCTAAATCCAGTCATAAACTTCTCTACACACCTATGACCGTTGAAATGGAAATGCCCTAGGTTATACCTTTGCCTTGCGCATTCCATTCCATATCCTCCAATTTTGATGCAACACATGCACCAACCAATCACCAAATGATATGATCCACTTCATATCATCACGTGACCATATTGGTTCATCGATCTTGACCTCACTTGCTCTTCACCATTGCCTCGGTCCATCGGCGCCAAGTCTTGCTCAAGCTTCACCATCACATGCGGTCCCTCGCTTCAAAGCCTCCGACTTGCCCTTCACTCTTGGAACCGGTCCATCGAGCCAAGCCTCATCTTGATCTTCTCCACCTTGGTCATATGACTCCATGTCATGTCTCATGTGCAATGAGCTCCTACATCATCATATCGTCACCTGTGGACTAATCTCCTGTGTATCTCACATAAACACTATTAGTCCACCTAAGTTGTCACTCAATTACCAAAACCAAAGAAGGACCTTTCAATCTCCCCCTTTTTGGTAATTGATGACACCTCTACAAAGATATGGAAATTAAGCTTTTTCAAGCTAGCACTTCACACAAGTGTAAATTGCTATCTTGATTTGGAATTTATGCTACTTTTCCAACATTTAAGCTCTATGTCAAGATTTGGATAAGCACCATAAAACCCTACTAAATGCTAAGGTGTATAGAATAAACCTTTGTAGCCCGATACCAAATTCGATAGCATTTGAAGCATTCAACTGTACACCATCCTTAGCACCATGTGTAGCTAGACAACAAAAACACTAGAAACCCCGTGAGATCAACATTATAAGCAAGGGTCTAGTTTTTACTTGAAAAGCATTAGTCTAGTTGCAAACCTATGCATGCTAGTTATCATATCATCAATCAAGTTCTATAACTAGCATACATCACACAAGCATGAATATTGAATTTAAACACTTATGCAATGCAAGCAAGCACATGAATATGCACATATCAAATGCAAACAATCAATGTTCATGAGCTTGCTCCCCCTACTTGTGTGCTTCTCTTTTGTCCAAGAATTTTGATCCATCATCTTTTCTTTTAATGTTGCTCCCTTATCCATGTCCATCTTTGATCTCTCCCCTTGAAATATATCTTTTGTTGTCCAACTTATCCCATGGTCATATCTTTGTTCCAACTTCTCCCCCTTTGTCATCAATTTCCATAAAAGGTATGTGATACCAATTAAATCATTTCGTACCAATTAAAAAATGTGAATCTCATTGTGACAAAGGATTGCATTGGGATAGATGGTTGAGGCTTGAATCTTGCATTTTTTATGGACATTACCATGTGTTGGAATGACATTACTTGAATTGCTCTTGAGATACCACATAGGATCTTTGACCTTGATACCATTTGGTGGGGCACTCCCCCTATGTCATATCATGTGTCATTCACTTGTCAATCTTGTTGGTGAGGGAACTTTCTTTGCTTGATGATCATTTAAAGTTGAGGATCACTTGTAAAACCACCTTCTTGTATGATAGATACCATGTGATATCATTTGAAATATCTTGTCTGATACCATATGGGATTCTTCTACCAATTAAGGTCTTCTAGTATGGAACCACTTGTTTGCTATCTTGAATATTTGCTATCATCATCATGAGTACCAATTGTTGGATACTAATTGAAGAAACTTTTAAGTCTAGATACCCACTTGCATTGTTGTCTTGTTCTTGTACTCTAATCACTATGAGCTTCTAATTTTTGACTTGAACTAAGTTGATTTGCCTAAGCTTCCAAGTTCGGTTTGAACCAATGAGAAGCTTTTTCACACCTCAAATTAAGGGTTATCTTGCCAATGTTGTACTTGTCACTTATTAACAATCCAAAATAGATCAAGTACTTGGGTTCACTAGCTCATGAGCAAACTCATATACATACCACTAGATCAATTAATGTAGCACCCGGTTTTAAAAACAAAACCTGATACACACCATATGTGAGCCCAGGATGTCAAATCTCACATATAGCTACAAATAAGGGTAATATCAATAGACAATGCTTATATATAACGAACTTAGTATAAAAGATATAACCTTAGATATCAAATAGCGGAAAGACACTCCGTTCTTCAGGCGAAAGCTCCAAATCCACAAGGACAACTGACTGGTTGAGCACAAGCCTAAACTCTTCTCCAAACTAGCAATCTGGTACCCATCCGGAATTTTTATCCAAATAAAATGTAAAGGCAAGCGTAAGTACATCTCGTACTCAGCAAGAATAACATAGGGTTCATGAGGCTTAAAGGCTAGACACTAGTTTAACTGCATGTAGCTTTTAGTTGTCACAATTTTAGCATTTGAGTAGCATCAAGTTGTCGAGTCCCAAAGCAACTCATGATCAAATAAAGTGAATAAAGAATATCATAAACAACAAATTAACAACAATAACTTTAATAATTTGTCATTAGTGATTATTTATTCTGTATTGGTCCAAGGCCGCTTGTAACCGTGAGCACGGCTGATATATCAGTTTTACACTCTGCAGAAGTTGTACACTTTCATTGTGAGTCATGATTTACCCTTTCGCCCGAGGTAGCTAATCTCTTAACCCCCTTCCTAGGGAGGCCGACAGGGTTCACTATGAAGCCTTTCAAAGGTTCGTCTAACAAGTTAGGGCCGCTTGGTTTCATTAGTCTGTCCATGTGATTCACCCGCAGGTATCCACGGTCTGCTATTCCCCATTTGCGCCACAAGGGTAACCACTAACAAGCTAGAAAAGGTCCTCATACTAAGCTAAAGCCAGAGCCATGTAGCCCTCACAGTCGTACTTTATGTCCCACATGGTCATATACAGATAAGTCCTTATGGAGAGAAACTAGAGCACAATAAGATAGCCCAATGCTCCAGCCCTCTATACCAAAGTTGCTAAAAAGTCATCTTTTAATGTCTATTGCATATTCCATTAATCAAATTATAGGATCATGGTTTAGTGGAGCACTAGCATAAGCTACCCAATGCAAAACCATAGGTGACAAGGTATAAGATCAATACTAGGAAATCCTTAGCAAGAAGACACATGCATAATGAATTGTGTGATTAAAGATGTTAGGAAACAAGGATGATCCCATGCTATACTTGTCTTGAAACTCAGATCCTTCTTTTAGTTCCAAACCTTCCACAAACTACTTCTTCATCACCACGTAAAAGCTCACCGTCTAAACTCAGTCATCGCATCAACAACAATCATCCAGAGGCAATCATACAAAGCAAACAAACCTATAATTAGAACAATACACCAACAGTAGAAAATAAAGATGAAAAGTTTATAAAATGAATCTACGTTGCACTACGATCACACAGACATAAAGATCACGAAAATCGGAGATATAACGAAAAAGATATGAATTTTCTATGATTTTCTTTAGAAAAGTAATTAATTAAATAGGATAACGAAAATAAAAAGTTGTAAACTTGTAAAACAGTGAGACTAACATGTAGATCTTGTGATTACAAATCTAACGCAATTTGAATGGATCAAATCGGAGTTAAAATGAAGATTTTATGAGCTAAACAAATCTAGTGGCAATTTTGTAATCACTGAAAACGTATTTTGATTTAGAAACTAAGATAAACTAATTGGAGCAGAGCACACGCCCTGGCGGCCAGCCATTGGCAGCAGTGAGCTTCTAGCCGGCGAGCATGAAACTTGAGCCTACGGCCATGATTTGATGCGGGGAAAACAAACTCACTAATAGAGATTTCGCAGATAGGTACGAAGCGGAGATGGAAAGCAGGGCGACGGGCGGATCGACACCGGACTGAGGGTGATCACGTTGTAGAGAAGAAAATATAATTTTATTTTACTACCTTAGGAATTCTCAAATTTGAGGCTTTCCATATGATAGTCTTTGGTGTGCTTTGCCTAAGGGGTGGGTACACATATATAGGGAGAAAAAACTCCCCACCTCCACGTCAACTAGCCATATTGTACTAATTGATTTGCAACCTTCATCTTTACTAATAGGCCTAATTAATTATTAAAGCCCATTAGTAAATAAAGACATGGGCCTTAAGCGTTGGAGAAAAATGAGATATTTATTATTTTCGGAATTAATTAATTTCATGGATAAAATAATTTAAGAAAAATCCAGAAATATTGTTTAAGCCACGAAAAATACTCCGAAAGCTCCAAAAATTCGAAGAAAATTCTCAGAGACATTATGGAATATGAGGAACCCAAATAAAGTATTTGGAGCTCAAGATGAGATAAATTGGAGCACCTAAAAATTAGATTATGCTCACAGACAAGTGGAAACAAATTTCAGAAAAAGCTAGAAAAATTCCCAATAAGATTGTAGATATTGTTTGATGAACGAGGAACTGAAATGAGTGAGTTGGATGACAAAGAAAAGATTTTAGGAAGCTCCTAATAAAAATTTGAGCTCAGGAAAGGAATTTGGCTGTAGATAAAGATAAAGATGTACCGACCAAGGAAGATCGTTCTACTTAACGCAATTTTAAAAACTTTGCTTACTCTCAACACACAAAGGAGCAACAAGCAAACATTACATCAAATCTTATATACCAGCATGTATGCACAACAATGTTGCTAAGCCTTACGATAAATTTAATTTAATAAAAAATATTATTTTTCCTATATTTTCATGGGCACAGAAATATATAATCAAATTGTTTTAACTCTATTTCGAAAGGAGTAAATTTTAGGGTGCTACAATTAATCATTCAAGCAATAGTGGTAGGCTATGAATTGAAAACTTTTCATTTGTCATGCATGATCCTATTAAGCATGTACTATATGCACTAACTGCATACTAGTAAGGGATGAAATGACCATGCACATTACAATGATACCTTTGCTATCTTGGAGTAGAGGATAGTCACATAGATTCCAATTAATTTCTCCAATAGCAATGTGAAGTCCAATTATAAGCTTGGTGAAGACAAATTATAAATGCCAATTGATAGATCAAATCTTCACCCATATGAATTTGAGAACCACTTAGGATCAAGTGCACTATCTTGTTGTGGTTGCCTTGCTTCTTCTTTTGACCATTGCTTGCATGAGAGAACTACTAAGAATATCACTTGAAATAGCATGACTAGCTCTCTTTTGGGTTGTTGCTTGCTTTCTTGATCAATCCTTTTGATTGCTTCAACTAAGCATCTCAAATGTCCTTTAGATCACCACTTCCATGTTAGACTTCCAAGCACCACACTTGGTTTACCCACTCCTCGGGTGGCACGCCCCTCACATAGGGAGAAGTGACCTCTCTCCAAAGAACCATTCTTGACACTCACTTGAATTGCCTTTGATTGATTGATTCAAGTGATGGACTTAATATGATGAGTAACCATGAATCCTTCTTTAAGTCCTTTTCTTTCTACTTGTTTAAGTCCTTTTCTCTCTACTAAATGATCTCCAATAGTCACTAGAACTTAAACTTCGTTTTCATCTTGAGTTTGATCTTGATCTCAATTTGAGTACTAAAAGTGTACACCAAGTACATTTCACAACCAAATGCCCTTGTACTCATTACTTGTCATGCTTATAGATCAATTCAAAACCTAACTTAGGTGCCTCAAACACTTGTAAACATGTTTCCAACTTGAGGACCTTTCAATTGAAGTGACTCTAGATCAATCCAATATTTGTCACTTTTCTGACGGTTTCTGTACCCTTTAAAGAAGTATCCATATCTCCCAATGTACAGATCCAAATACCACGAAATGTGGTGGAGATGTGATTCACTAAGTCATCTAGCAGCTGTAAAAATTTGAGCTTCATTTTACTTCTAGATTGCTACCAGACTTCCACATGCTGAAATCTGCTGCACTATAGCTGATAAGATCCACTCTAAAATTGAAGTATCCCTTATCCAATTCTCATGAGATTTTTACAGCATCTTATATGATACGTGTATAGCATGCGTACCAAATTTCAAGTCATTCCAATAAGGTTTGATCACTCAAACTTAGACTTGATCACTGCTAGCTCAGATTTTCAATATTTAGACAGATTTCAAGCAACTGAGCTATGCTTCTTCAATTTGAATCAAACTTGAAAAAGACTTGTTTGAATACTTTCACAAGACATATAACAATTCAATCCACTCACTAAATTCACCTTATGAACTTATCCAACTCAAATCAATCCAAATTGATTACTAATTATTTTATCCATTCAATCATCTTATAGCAAGCAACATTGCATATATATATCCAATTCAATCAACTCATATGCACCCAAATGAATGTGATCAACAAAGATATACCTTGGTTAGCTCATGACTGTTGGGTATTCTTAACATCATTACCAAAAGTAGACTAAGTTCTCTAAATCTAGTAACGGTGCCAAAAATGCCAAACCTATCCCTTACACCACTTAAGCCAAGTTGTCATCCCTAGCATGATATAAGAGGCGCGGTATTGAAATATGCAATTGCTCTTCTAAATAAATAATGAATTGGATCTGCAAGCGCACAGATTCATACCGATGCAGCATTTTAACCGGGAAGTATTCCAGGTATCGTTATTTATATTTTTACCACTGGGAAGGGATTAGCAATCATCACTAATGATTACAGAATAGAATATGAGATTGAGCATCTATCATTGCATGTATAATTGAGAACATTATATCTAACTCTTCATACAGGGATAAGTGTCACATAAAAGATATATGAAATAATAATAGTGACAAGGATAACTAATCTGATCTAGCCACATAATAAATATGATAAGTGTTGACGGTCCTTAAGTATCAAATTTAACTATCAAATAAACAAAGAAAAGGATCCAAATGAAATCAACATCCAGACTTAGGGATTTATCTGACAGAATTCTACGAGTTTTGGTGTTTGTCTATTTCTGCAGGGGGTTATCAGGAAATAAGGAAGAAAGGCCACACGTCGGGATTACATAGAGATATCAACGTGCCGCGCAATTATCTTACATCTAGAAGACTCCAGAAGCCACGAGACCGAAGCAGAGGCGAAACGGGGCCAGAGACAGGGCGCCCGCCCTGTCCTACTGGGCGCCCGCCCACCTCCTGTGGCCAATCATGCTCAATCTCGCGGATTATGCTCCACCGACCTAAAGGATCAAGAATAACCGTTCAATCAATGTGGGTTTGATCCGACGGCCCAGGTTCACTTGAGGGGACTATATAACCAGACCCCCTGGCCCCTGGAGGAGGCACCCCTTGATCATTATTCATTATTCATAGACAGAGCAAAAGCTAGGGTTTAGAGATGAGAGCTCTCCTCTCTTCTCTAAACTAGAGTAGATCTAGATAGAAGCGAGATGGAGAGGGAAGGAGGATTAGAGGAGAGGCCGGCCTATTGGTTCTTCCTCCGGTTGTACTTCGCCATGATCAAGCTCTAATCAAGCTTGCTCATGGGATGACTCTGGTAATCTACTTCTAATTCATTATGCAATTACTAATCATGTATGTTCTGGTTCACAACTCTTTTGAGTACTTCTAATCTATAGGACCCTATAGGTTAGAGTTGTAGTATAGGTGTAAGCGTGGTGCTTAGACCTAGATTACTTGTGGATATCCCCTGACTAGCTGGATCGTGTGGTAGGCCGCGTAGGTGACAGTTACGTTGGTCCCCTGTAGTCCACCTCTCGTTAGCGGGACGGGTAGGGTTTATCGGCCTATGGATAAGCATCCTTTGTGGTGTACTCTTATCACGTGGTTCATCCCAGACATAGACATACCCCTTTGAAGTAGAGAAACCATAGTTATCCTCTCTATTCTGCTACCATCGCCCATATACTAGAATTGCTCTACTCTCTATTCCCATATTATCACTCACTGTTATCTTACCTTTAATATTGTTCTTATTCGATTCTGCCATCTTTTCTATTCACACCTATTTACTTATCTTGGTTAAGTTAGAGCGTAGATCAGTTCTCCCGTTTCCCTGTGGATACGATAAAACCTTTAACCGGGTAAAAGCTTCAACGGTATCCGTGCGCTTGCGGATTATCTGTGTGCGTATAAATACCATAGTACACTCTAGTGCCATGCTGGGGATGACAACCTAGTATTCAAGTGGTGTTAGCAAGTGTCAACAAGCATTTTTGGCGCCGTTGCCGGGGAAACGGTTGCTGAGTTGACTACGAACTAGTTTAATCATTTTATAAAAAATAAATAAAAAAAAAAATTTTCCTTTTATCCTTTGCCTCATCTCTGCTATTCTTTCTTCTTATCTAATCCTTGATCTCTGGTCTATTATGAATTCAAACATGTCTATCTATGAATTTCATAGACCTAAGGGCACACATCTCGAACCACCAAAATCTTCAAAGCCTATCATAGCATCTAGTTTTGAGATAGACCCCGAATACATAGAATTTATTCAAAAACAACCTTTCTCGGGAAAAGGTGAGGAAAACCCATACACACACCTAAGAGAGTTTTATCGAGTCTGTGACCTCCTTCGCATAGAAGGCATGTCCGATGAGACCCTTAAATGGAAGCTCTTTCCGTTCTCTTTAACGGGAAAAGATAGACATTGGTATAAACTCAAAGTAGGGAGTGTTCATGGAGATTGGAAGGAGTTATATAGTAGTTTTCTTTCTAAATATTTTCCAATCTCCAAAGTGGTGGAACTTCGGCGTGAGATTCTTTCTTTTAGACAACTGGAAGAAGAATCTCTTGGCAAATCATGGGACCGCTTTATTAACCTTACTCTCACTGGCCCAAAACTTTCTATTCCAGAAGAAGTTCTTCTAATTCACTTTTTTGAGGGCCTTAGTAGGAAAAATAAGCAAACCCTTCATGCGGCCTCTGGAGGATCTTTCCACCACCTATCCGCTAGTGAAGCTTGGAATTTGATTGATTTAATGAGCGGAAAGTCTCCTAGCTTTTATATCCCTGAGAAAGAGAAAGAACCAATTTCTAGACAAGAAGAAGAAGTTTCGATAGCCAGATCGCAACCACTTCAATCCCAAACTTTAGCTATCGATCCTAAACCATCAATACCCCAAAATTCTCCAAGGGAGGAAGGAATTCCGACCTTAAATCTTTTAGATGCTGATGGTTTAGACTTCTGGTTCTATAAGAGACCTTCAAGCAGGGATAATTCAAATCATTGCAATAATGTTTCTCTTAGAGAATGTCCTGGTTCCTATCATGAAGAAGTCGAGGATGACATATCAAGTGAAGGAGAGCTAAGCCATATAGACAATTCTATCTACTCCCCTTCCATGTTCACAAGTTCTAAATCCATCCTTGACCTTAGAGATCCCTCTTATCCCTCTTCTTTTCAGTCTCATGATGATCCTAGCAATTCACCAAGACGACCAAACCATAGGAGTCATGAAGACCATAAGGATGGCATGTCAAGTAATGCCATAGAAGGAGAGCTAAGCCATATAGAAAATTCTAACACCTCCCCTATTTTGATCACAAGTTCTAAATGGCTAGAATGTATAGAATGGATGGATAAGGAAGAAGCCTTAATGAATTCTGACTTTGGCTCAATTTCAAATGGTGAGTTCTTAACTCCCTTTGAAGATGAGATTCATCCAACTACAGAAGAGGACATAGGTGAGACCAATCCAGGAGAAACTCCGAACATTCAGATTAGAGACGAAGATAACATTAATGAGCATGGAATTTATTTCATAGCCACTTCGTTTACTCCATGCTCATATGTAACATCTTCCCAATCTATTGGTCTCTCCGACATCACCACACTTGAGATCTCCAAGCCCCTCTTCCTTTCTATTTATAAAAACTTTAAAAGGGCGGTTGTCGATGCATATGTCTATAATAAATATTGCAGATCTCGTTGAGTTGATCTAGATATAGGTTGGCGTCGGAAGGGAAACCACTTCGCCAACATAAACTGATGGTTTCCCAAGGACAAGCTTAGTGTCTTAAAATAAGCATTGATCAGATCGTAACATGAGCTTTTAATTATTTGCAACATTACCTTGTGTATTGAGCATATAAGGATAATTGTAAAAAAATATATTCCTTCGGGTATTCTTGTCACTAACCTTTCTAAGATTGGAGCAAGAAGATCGGATGAATGACAAGCACAAGGTATGTCCAACCAATCATCATACGACATTGAATTCATCCAAACTTGAATTTTGCAAAATTCAAGCTTGGGGGAGTACTTTACATAAAAACATCCTTTGCGATGTTGCTATGCTGGTTGTCCCTACCTTTGAGACATGCTCAATTTGTTAAATACTAATCACACTGCTTCATCTCCACTTGAGTAGATCTCTATAAACGCTGTCATGCTACCTTTGTCTATTTACTAGCAAGTGTTGGTTTGGAAGTACTCGCCATACTTCCATTGGCATTTAAATTAAGCATGGTGCTTCGGTTAAATAGCCTTCCTTAATCTGATTAGACATGGAGTCTAGTTTGGTTATTGAAATAAAAAACTGCTTGAGTAGATATTGGTATATTTTATCGGACTAACCCCTGCAGAAAAACTTTCAATATCGATTTGGGAAGTCCTGAGATAAACTCACATCAAAGACGAAGAGAGTGACACATGAAGTTTAACAATTTGCACAAGAAGGACATAGCTCATTCATCATAGAGAGATGATCCATGGAGGGTGCCACAAACACGACGCACAACCGCTAAGAAAGGAAAGCTTCCATAAGGTGATACTGTACCATCACTCTTCAAGCAAGGTAACATCTTGAGGTACTTGACTATCACTAAAATAAGCTTCTCCTTGGTTCTGGCGTTCATCTAAATAAAAGAGACAAACATGTATGATTTACAACTCTAGATTAACCAACCCAACTGATTCAACATGTTTAGTCCTTTAATCCTTGTTCTTAGTACTACCTCCATGATCCCACACTCCTAATCATATGAGCTAAAATGTTACACATTCAATCATTGAGAGATATAAAGAAAAAGACATATACATAGATAGATAATCTTTCCATAAGGTTGAGCGATCTGATCTGACAAATGTTATAAGTGCTACACTCATGAACTTATCATCCATCAACTTGTCTTGCTCACTATGCTTAAGGTTAAAGAAGAACAAATACACTTTTGGTTCTGTTGGTGTTTTCCACCAACAGGGCCCATGCACTTGATCTCTGCCTTGTCTCAATGAGCAGGTACACTACGACCATAAACACACTGAGCAGGATACTGCCAACGCCGCACTTCGAACTGCTGGGCAAACGAAGAGGTGCAGACGTCAAGGTCCGCACCTGAATCAAATGACGCACCTGAAGAATGAACACGATGAGAAGTCTTGACAAGAAGACTTAAAACATTGAACCCTCGCCGAAAGGTAAGATTGGTAGTTATCCATATTTATCCTTTCTGCATTCCCTTTTCCATTTAATTATTTACTTTCCTTAAATAGATTATTAGTTAATCATGCTATCTTGAAAAGAAAATAAAAATGTTAAAAAATACTAAGCCCCATGTGAGTATACGAGTGGCATAAAATCCATAAGTACCTTCACTGTGGTGGCATAAAAATAAAATAAATATTTCTTTTCTACTTTATAAAATAAAAATATAAAAACAGAGAGTAATATTTATTGAGGAAGCTCAACGTGATGAAGGCTAGATATTTATGCTAACACTTAATTAGTTCCACAAGCTTTGTTGTCTATTTGAGCTCCACAGAATTTAAGAATCAAGAAGACTAGCAGACGGAGGACATTCTAATCGCTGTCAGAATGCTGCTGACTTTCAAATACACCTCTGCCACCTGCTAGCTACGTTAAGAGAAATTACGTCAAAATTCAGCTTGGGGGAGAGCACCCCTATTTATCTCGCTAAGTATTTCTACCTATCTTTATACTTATATTATATTAGAATATTAAAATACATAAACTATGAAAAAACCAAATAAAGATTTTATGCTTATATATATATATATCTTTTCTTAGTTTGCTAAATAAATAAATAAATAAATAAAGTTTGCTATGAATCTTAATAATAAAACTCTAGCATGGATATAATGAATAGTTGCTCTGCCTAATTTGCAAATTTAAAGTTCTCTCTCAAGTTTAGACATAACTGTTATAATTTAAAGCTTGCTCTAGATCTAAACTTGTGGGATAAAAACTTGATCTGAAATCTAAGTTGTTAACGGATATGATATGGGAAGGTTGAGCTGCTGTTTATCTATTCCTAGAGATGCTAGAATTCTGGAGAATTTTATCTTTGAAAATCTTTAAAATATTGCATGATGAGTTCCTGTATGATGAAAGTTTAAATTCCTACCACAGCCATATATACATGCTTGCTAGACGTTGAGCCACACATTTATTATTTACTGCTTATGAGCATTGAGTGTGGTCAAGCTGTGTAGACCCTTAGGAGCTTGTCATGTGGTTAAATCAAGATTCACTTGCACGTTCACTCATATATATGCTACTTCTACTCTGGAAGTACCATCCACATATATCCATCCATTTCCATCTTCAGAATCACCTAAAAATATTCTACTTCTAATTCGGGAGAGAATAGCCAAAAACATCCCTGTTATTCCCTGTGAAATAAATGCTCCAGTTATTTTGGTTACTACCACTTGCTACATTATTTCAGGAGATGAGTGCTCTGAAAAAAAAGAAAAAAAAAAGAGAAAATGAAAAAAAAATAATAAACGAGGAAATAAAAAGGGGCAAGTGCCCGGAACCTCGAAAGAAAAGAAAAAGAGTGAGACGAGAGGTAAAAATGGACAAGTGTCCGACAGTAGAATTAGGGGTACAGGATACCCATCTGAGAGAAAAGAAAAATAAGAGCATCTCATTCTCCTCATAAAGTTTCAAAAAGCAAGGAAGGTATGTATCCCCCCAAAAGAGCAAAAGTAGAATTAGACTTTCACCATTGTTATCACCATCATCACCATACACTATTCATTCGCCACACATGCACATCTTGATTTGGCTTATTGATTTGTTTCTTTGGATCCATGGTTTGACTATACAATAAATGTCTTGTAAGTATGTATACTTTATCTCCCACCTATGAGCTCCAGATATTAAAGCCTTATTAGAGTAGGGTGAGAGAGAAGGCAATGTCACTATGCCTTATACCACAAATACCACATATTTTGAGAGAAGGCATATACCATCACTGCCTTGGTAAGGATCCAGAAATACCACAAAAGAGAGATATGAGAGAGTCAGACAAAGAAATCTCTGAGTTTTATTTGAAAATCTGCAAAAACTCCAGAGCTATAGCTGATCAAGAATAAGAGACATGGCACTTGGCTAGACTGTTCTATCTTTTAACTACTCAAGACAGAATTGACGGTCACAAGTCCCATGGTAAAGTTAGTAAGTTTTAGTTCTTGACAGTTTACTCTAACTCAGAGATGAGAACTTATTTAAAAAGCATGTGTACCGTCAATTTTTAAAGATATTGCAACAACTTATGATCCATAGCTGAGTCTATCCTTGCTCAGGGACGAGCAAGAGGTAAGCTTGGGGGAGTTTGTTGACGGTCCTTAAGTATCAAATTTAACTATCAAATAAACAAAGAAAAGGATCCAAATGAAATCAACATCCAGACTTAGGGATTTATCTGACAGAATTCCACGAGTTTTGGTGTTTGTCTATTTCTGCAGGGGGTTATGAGGAAATAAGGAAGAAAGGCCCACACGTCGGGATTACATAGAGATATCAACGTGCCGCGCAATTATCTTACATCTAGAAGACTCCAGAAGCCACGAGACCGAAGCGGAGGCGAAACGGGGCCAGAGACAGGGCGCCCGCCCTGTCCTACTGGGCGCCCGCCCACCTCCTGTGGCCAATCATGCTCAATCTCGCGGATTATGCTCCACCGACCTAAAGGATCAAGAATAACCGTTCAATCAATGTGGGTTTGATCCGACGGCCCAGGTTCACTTGAGGGGACTATATAACCAGACCCCCTGGCCCCTGGAGGAGGCACCCCTTGATCATTATTCATTATTCATAGACAGAGCAAAAGCTAGGGTTTAGAGATGAGAGCTCTCCTCTCTTCTCTAAACTAGAGTAGATCTAGATAGTAGCGAGATGGAGAGCGAAGGAGGATTAGAGGAGAGGCCGGCCTGTCGGTTCTTCCTCCGGTTGTACTTCGCCATGATCAAGCCCTAATCAAGCTTGCTCATGGGATGACTCTAGTAATCTACTTCTAATTTACTATGCAATTACTAATCATGTATGTTCTGGTTCACAACTCTTTTGAGTACTTCTAATCTATAGGACCCTATAGGTTAGAGTTGTAGTATAGGTGTAAGCGTGGTGCTTAGACCTAGATTACTTGTGGATATCCCCTGACTAGCTGGATCGTGTGGTAGGCCGCGTAGGTGACAGTTACGTTGGTCCCCTGTAGTCCACCTCTCGTTAGCAGGACGGGTAGGGTTTATCGGCCTATGGATAAGCATCCTTTGTGGTGTACTCTTATCACGTGGTTCGTCCCAGACATAGACATACCCCTTTGAAGTAGAGAAACCATAGTTATCCTCTCTATTCTGCTACCATCGCCCATATACTAGAATTGCTCTACTCTCTATTCCCATATTATCACTCACTGTTATCTTACCTTTAATATTGTTCTTATTCGATTCTACCATCTTTTCTATTCACACCTATTTACTTATCTTGGTTAAGTTAGAGCGTAGATCAGTTCTCCCGTTTCCCTGTGGATACGATAAAACCTTTAACCGGGTAAAAGCTTCAACGGTATCCGTGCGCTTGCAGATTATCTGTGTGCGTATAAATACCATAGTACACTCTAGTGCCATGTTGGGGATGACAACCTAGTATTCAAGTGGTGTTAGCAAGTGTCAACAATAAGCACCTCAATTAGATACTCTAGAAAGTCATTAGCATGGTATTAGAACGAACTACAAGAATATTCCCTAAGTTATTCTCAACTATATAGTCTAGCATATCATAGTTAGTGCAAGCATACTTAGCAATCATTGCGAGACAAGACTACGCCCATGCATAGTGATATTAGCAAGGAATATGAGAAACATAGCAATCACTCCCCTGTAATAATGTTGCTCTGCCAGCCCAATACACGAGAGGGGGACTATATAAGAATCAATGAAGCTGTCACTATCACGAACCACCCCACGATCTAGCATATTGGGTACAATCACAGATAAATACGGTATAAGCACCACGCCTACACAATATCTATCATTTACCCATGGATCCGATGGATAAACGCTATACGATCCTAAGCATGTATATAGATCCAATCTAACTAAGCCAAGTACATAACTATGATAAACTAAGAACAATATAATCTTGAATATAAGCAAGTAGAGCAAAGTCATAAGCAATATATTGAAGTAGAACAAAGTCATATTCATAATATTGAAGAACAAAGATAATTAGAAAGCAATTAGAAGCACAATTAGAGAATTGCCAAGAATCCTCCTGACAGATCCGGAAACCAATCGAAGATTGACTCCTTCTAGTTCTAATCCTATGTAGCTATGCTAATCTAGATATCTAATTGATGTGGTGGCTCTAATCTTGATCAGAGGCTTCTTCTCCCTTGATGGAACAATGAATTAGGGTTGAGAGGCTCCCTCCTCCAGGGGCCAGGGGGTCTGGTTTTATAGTCCCTTCAAGTGAATATGGGCCCTTGGATCAAACCGACATAGATTGTATGGTTTAGATTCATCCTTTAGGTCGGTGGAGATCTCCCGCAAAGCAGAGTCCTGATTGGACTCAGGGGCAGGGCGGGCGCCCAGTAGGACAGGGCGGGCGCCCTGTCTCTGGCCCTGTTTCGCCTCCGCTTCGGTCTCGTGGCTTCTGGAGTCTTCTAGATGTAAGATAATTGCGCAACACGTTAATATCTTTACGTAATCCTGACATGTGGGCCTTTCTTCCATATTTCCTGATAACCCCCTGCAGAAATAGACAAACACCAAAACTCGTGGAATTATGTCAGATAAAACCCTAAGTCTGGATCTTGATTTCATTTGGATTCTTTTCTTTATTTATTTGATAATTAAATTTGATACTTAAGGACCGTCAACAAATTCCCCCAAGCTTACCTCTTGCTCGTCCCTGAGCAAGGATAGACTCAGCAATGGATCATAAGTAGTTGCAATATCTTTAAAAATTGACGGTACACATGCTTTTTAAATAAGATCTCATCTCTGAGTTAGAGTAAACTGTCAAGACTTAAAACTTACTTACTTTACCTACACCATGGGACTTGTAACTGTCACTTCCGTCTTGAGTGGTTAAAAGATAGAACAGTCTAGCCAAGTGTCATGTCTCTTATTCTTGATCAGCTATAGCTCTGGGGTTTTTGCAGATTTTCAAATAAAACTCAGAGATTCCTTGTATGATTCTCTCAGGTCTCTCTTTTGTGGTATTTTTGGATCCTTACCAAGGCATTGATGGTATATGCCTTCTCTCAAGATATGTAGTATTTGTGGTATAAGGCATAGTGACATTGCCTTCTCTCTCACCCTACTCTAATAAGGCTTTAATATCTGGAGCTCATAGGTGGGAGATAAAGTATACATACTCACAAGACATTTATTGCATAGTCAAACCATGGATCCAAAGAAACAAATCAATAAGCCAAATCAAGATGTGCATGTGTGGCGAATGAATGGTGTATGGTGATGATGGTGATAACAATGGTGAAAACAATGGTGGTGGAAGTCTAATTCTACTTTGCTATTTTGAGGGGATACATACCTTCCTTGCTTTTGAAACTTTATGAGGAGAATGAGATGCTCTTCTTTTTCTTGTCTCTCAGGTGGGTATCTTGCACCCCTAATTCTACTGTCGGACACTTGTCCATTTTTACCTCTCGTCTCACTCTTTCTTTTCTTTCGAGGTTCCGAGCACTTGCTCCTTTTTATTTCCTCGTATATTTTTTTATTTTCTTCTTTTTTTTAGAGCACTCATCTCTTGAGATAATATAGCAAGTGGTAGTAACAAGATAACTTGAGCATTTATTTCACAAGGGGAAACAAAAATATTTTTGGTTATTCTCTCCCGGATTAGGAGCAGAATATTTTTGGGTGATTCTGGAGATGGAAATGGATGGATATATGTGGATGGTACTTCCGGAGTAGAAGTAGCATATATGAGTGAACGTGCAAGTGAAATCTTGATTTAACCACATGACAAGCTCCTAAGGGTCTACACAGCTTGACCACACTCAATGCTCATAAGCAGTAAATAGTAAATGTCTGGCTCAAAGTCTAGCAAGCATGTATATATGGCTGTGGTAGGAATTTAAGCTCTCATCATACAGGAACTCATCATGCAACATTTTAAAGATTTTCAAAGATAAAATTCTCTAGAATTCTAGCACCTCTAGGAACAGATAAATAGCAGCTCAACCTTCCCATATCGTATCCGTTAACAACTTAGACTTCAGATCAAGTTTTCATCCCACAAGTTCAGGTCTAGAGCAAGCTTTAAATTATAACAGTTATATCTAAACTTGAGAGAGAACTTAGAATGTGCAAATTAGGCAGAGCAACTATTCATCATATCCATGCTTAAGTTTTTGTTTAGATACAGATTAGCATAGCCACTTTATTTATTTATTAAACACACTAAGCAAAAGACATATATAAGCATAAAATCTTTATTTGGTTTTCCCATAGTTTATGTGTATTTTAATATTCTAAAATAATATAAGTATAAAAATAGATAGAAATACTTATCGAGGTAAATGGGGGTGCTCTCCCCCAAGCTGAATTTTGACGTAATTTCTCTTAATGTAGCTAGCAGGTGGCAGAGGTGTAGTTGAAAGTCAGCAGCATTCTGACAGCGATTAGAATGTCCTCCGTCTGCTAGTCTTCTTGATTCTTAAATTCTGTGGAGCTCAAATAGGCAACAAAGCTTGTGGAACTGATTAAGTGTTAGCATAAATATCTAGCCTTTATTATCTTGAGACTCCTTAAATATTACTCCCTGTTTTTATTTTTTTTATTTTATAAAGCAGAAAAAATATTTATTTTATTTTTATACCACCACAGTGAATGTACTTATGGGTTTTATGCCACTCGTCTACTCATATGGGGCTTACTGTTTTTTACATTTTTATTTTCTTTTTAGGATAGCACGAACATAATTAACTAAGTAAACTATTTGAAATAATTGAAATAATTGAAAGGGAAAGGGTAACTACCAAGTTTACCTCTTGGCAGGGCGTTCGGTGTTTTTAAGTCCTCCGAACAGGACTCTCCAATTTCTTAATCGTCCTGAGGTTCGTTGGGTGGCGAAGTCGGTACTTCCGGTAGTGCCTCCTCTTCATGTATAGTTATCTTCATTTTCCATACCTGACTCCGTGCTTCAATCTCCTCTGGATAATTCTGTTTAAACTCTACGTCTTCTGACCTTACAACTTCTCCTTCATAGTCTGCCCATCCGTCCTTGATGATCTGCCTCCTCTGGTTGCGGTTGCGTCTCTTTCTGACCTGCTTAGATTCTTCAATGATATAGTTAGGGTCAGTAAAATAACGACGTATCTCTGAGGGGAAGTGCATATGGACTTCTCCGGTTCCAATGTAGATAATTGCTTTAACGGTGCTGAGGAACGGTCTTCCAAGGATGATGGGTGGATCATACTCGTCTTCTCCCATGTCAACAACTTGAAAGTCTGTGTAGACAAAGTGATCGTCTATTTTGACTGGGACATCAGATACTATCCCTTGAACTTCTCGAAATGTCTGATCTGCCATCTGGAGCTGAATGTATGTTGGTCTTTGTGGCATGGTCCCGAACAAGAGCCGATAAGTGACTGCGGCCATTATGTTGACGCCCGATCCGGTGTCGCAAATCGTGTTGTAGAAGTTATATCCATTTATGGAGCAGTAGATGCTTGGCATTCCTGGGTCGTCCTTCTTGGTCAAAAACGGTGACTTAAGTTGGTGATCTTGGCCTCCATGGACTACAGTGACCATCTTAGCTGACTCGGTCCACACTTGCTTGTTCCTGTTTCTCCTGTTGGTCCTCTTCCTTGATTCACGTCTGGATTGATCTGGAATTTGTGTAGTCTTGTTCTTGAAGAAAAATGTCTCCTTCTTCCCTTTGACGTAGAAACTGATCTTGGCAGCACTAGCGTAGATGATAGCTCCCGTGGTGTTCAAAAATGGCCTTCCTAGGATGATAGGTGCTCTCTCATCATTTCCGGTCTCAACCACTATGAAGTCTGCTGGGGTATATAAAGTACCAACTCGGACACAAAGGTTCCTCACTATTCCTTTTGGAAAAGTTATCGTCTGATCTGCAAACTGCGAACACATGGTTGTTTCTAATAAAGGATATGTAAAGAATTTTTCATAGAGTACCCTGGGTATAATGTTGACGCTAGAGCCAAAGTCACAGAGTGCTTCTGGGAAGTCCACCATGCCGATGGAGATCGGGATGACGGGGCGTCCTGGATCGCCTCTCTTGACCGGCAGACGGTTAGTAGAAAATTCAGTGATGGGGTTACTCCAATTACCTGCATCAAACACGTCTACAAGATTTGCAGATTCTAATCCTTCCGGTTGTGATGGTATACCGGGGTTAGTAGTAGGAACAGCAGCAGCTATTTGATTTAACTGAGATTCAATCATTTTATTAAAGCTAATTTGATTCTTGATGGCAGTAGAAAAATTATCCATTCTATTATTTATATTTTCTAGCATTTTATCATTTGATGCCAATTTCTTAGATAGGTTATCCATTAGCTTTCCTTGATTAGACACTAACTCTCTCAAAGATGGAAAATTATTATTATTGTTGTAAGAATTGTTACCTTGATAATTACCTGAGTAGTTAGGCCTCTGTTGATTCCAACCTTGATTTTGTTGAGGACGGTTGTAGTAGTTGTTGTTGTTGTTGTTGATGTAGTTCACATCCTCAAGCATCTCAGGACAGTGGTTGCCTGAGTGTCCAGTGTCTCCACACTCCTCACAAGTCATGTGAGAGTCGTAGATGTGCATAACTTCTTTCTTATCTCCAGCTCTATCATCGAGCTTCTTCATGAGCAGGTCTAGCTTTGCAGACAGCATGTCTACCTCCTTCAGTTGATGCATACCTCCACCTCTCTTGCGTGTCTGGGTCCTCTCTTCATTCCAGCTTTGGTTGGACGCCATCTTCTCCACAAGAGCTGTGGCTTGTGGTATAGTAAGTGATAAGAATGCTCCTCCAGGTGCAGCATCCATGGTCTCTCGGGCACTGTTGCTGAGCCCATGATAGAACGTCTGCATCAATAGCCAACTCTCCATTCCATGATGGGGACATTCTAGGATGTAGTCTTGAAAGCTCTCCCATGCTTCTGGAACAGATTCATCATTTTGTTGCTGAAAACTTGTAATCTTCCCACGGAGAGCATTGGTCTTGCCCATGGAAAAGAACTTTGCCAGGAAGTTTGTTGAGCAGAGTGCCCACGTAGTATTCTTCTCCTTTGTAGCGTAAAACCACTGCTTCGCTCAAGATAAGGTCAATCATATTAGTGATGCGAATGATAACTCAAAATCCTTTATTCCATTCTTGATTAGTAATCAACCTTCCCCGGCAACGGCGCCAAAAATGCTTGTTGGGTATTCTTAACATCATTACCAAAAGTAGACTAAGTTCTCTAAATCTAGTAACGGTGCCAAAAATGCCAAACCTATCCCTCATACCACTTAAGCCAAGTTGTCATCCCCAGCATGACATGAGAGACGCGGTATTGAAATATGCAATTGCTCTTCTAAATAAATAATGAATGGGATCTGCAAGCGCACAGATTAATACCGATGTAGCATTTTAACCGGGAAGTATTCCAGGTATTGTTATTTATATTTTTACCACTAGGAAGGGATTAATAACCATCAATATTGATTACGAATAGAATATGAGATTGAGTATCTATCATTGCATGTATAATTGAGAACATTGTATCTAACTCTTTCATACAGGGGTAAGTGTCTCATAAAGGATATATGAAATAATGAATAGTGACAAAGATAATTAATCTGATCATAACTAGCCACATAATAAATATGATAAGCACCTCAATTAGATACTCTAGAAAGTCATTAGCATTGAGTTAGAACGAACTACAAGAATATTTCCTAAGTTATTCTCAACTATATAGTCTATCATTATCATAATTAGTGCAAGCATACTTAGCAATCATTGCGAGACAAGACTACGCCCATGCATAGTGATTTTAGCAAGGTAAATGAGAAACATAGCAATCACTCCCCTGTAATAATATTGCTCTGCCAGCCCAATACACGAGAGGGGGACTATATAAGAATCAATGAAGCTGTCACTATCACGAACTACCCCACGATCTGGCATATTGGGTACAATCGCAGATAAATATGGTATAAGCACCACGCCGACACAATATCTATCATTTACCCATGGATCCGATGGATAAACGCTATACGATCCTAAGCATGTATATAGATCCAATCTAACTAAGCCAAGCACATAACTATGATAAACTAAGAACAATATAATCTTGAATATAAGCAAGCAGAGCAAAGTCATAAGCAATATATTGAAGTAGAACAAAGTCATATTCATAATACTGAAGAACAAAGATGATTAGAAGAACAATTAGAAGCACAATTAGAGAATTACCAAGAATCCTCTTGACAGATCCGAAAACCAATCGAAGATTGACTCCTTCTAGTTCTAATCCTATGTAGCTATGTTAATCTAGATATCTAATTGATGTGGTGGCTCTAATCTTGATCAGAGGCTTCTTCTCCCTTGAGAAAAATGAATTAGGGTTGAGAGGCTCCCTCCTCCAGGGGCCAGGGGGTCTGGTTTTATAGTCCCTTCAAGTGAATATGGGCCGTTGGATCAAACCGACATTGATTGAACGGTTATCCTTGATCCTTTAGGTCGGTGGAGATCTCCCGAGAAACAGAGTCATGATTGGGTTCCAAGTGAGGGCGGGCGCCCAGGGCTGGAGGGCGGGCGCCCTGCCTCTGGCCCCGTTCGGTCTCCGCTTTCTTCCCGTGGCTTCTGGAGTCTTCTAGATGTAAGATAATTGCGCGGCATGTTAATATCTCTATGTAATCCCGACGTGTGGGCCTTTCTTCCGTATTTCCTGATAACCCCCTGCAGAAATAGACAAACACCAAAACTCGTGGAATTCTGTCAGATAAAACCCTAAGTCTAGATGTTGATTTCATTTGGATCCTTTTCTATGTTTATTTGATAATTAAATTTGATACTTAAGGACCGTCAACACCAAGGTGAAAACCTAATCGGCTACTTCCAAAATTCATAACTCTGAATTGTCTAGGTCTAAAATCATGAACTTTCATGTTGACAAACATCACTAAACCCTCTACAAACCAGTAGATTACTACTCAGAACAATGCACCCAATCAAACCTGCACAAACCAAACATGGATAACATCTACTGCAGCAGATTTGTATAAAAATTGAGAGTTTCGAATTAACCAACACAGGAAGAGGCACAATTAACCAACATGGCAAGGAGGATGGTGGTGGACGTGGGTGGCGTGGTGAACGCAGGCGTCGGGCGGTTCGGCGTCATGCCGCAGCGCCCCCAAGATCTTGATCTATTTTATCGGTTTGGGGAAGAAGGACTGCGATGGATAGGAACGGCAGCTTCTGTCTCACGCTAGTAGGCCTTGTGTGATGGCGCCCTTTTTCGCTACTTTGCCAAAAATTTGGTGGGAGGAGGGAACTCCACCAATTTTTTTGGAGGGAACCAGCACAAATTATTTTTTGGAGGAAAACACAGCCAATTTTCTAAATATAATATAACATTTTAAATTTAAAATATGTGATTTGTTAATCAATTGTTTAATTGTGTTACCTGATATTGGCTCTGTTTGCTATAAATTTTAGAAGTCATTGATTTGTGTGGAGTATATATATGGAACCTAGCTAGTATAAGGCGGGCACGTATTAGGGCACTCCCAATGCAGAAACCATCATGGTTTTCATAGACATTATTAATTGCAGTGCCACATAAGCATTTTGCTTATGCGGCAATGTAGTTATTGAAGAGAGAGAGTAAAAATCATAGAAACTAGGTCTAAGTTAGAAACCATGTCTACACAAAATCCAAGACCTGAAGTGATATGATTGGCTAAGAATGGTGAGAGAATGAATGTGATTGGATATAAAAATATTGTATAGAAACAATCCATTGGGACCATAGTTTCTAGTGTCTATAAAAATTAATGAGTATAGAAACTATATGTAGTTTTTAGCATTGGTAGTGCCCTTAGGTGTAGAACGGTAAGTTTACTTAGGCCTTGTTTAGTTCACCACGAAATCCAAAAAGTTTTCAAGATTCCATGTCACATCGAATCTTGCGGCACATGTTTTGACACTAGTTAATCTATAATTGGACAATATTTACCACAAACAAACGAAAGTGCTACAGTAGCGAAATCAAAAAAATATTCACATCTAAACAAGGCCTGAGGGTTATCCCCGCGAACTTGACTTCGGAACCTAACTAGTATAAGGTGGGCCCGTAGTAGTAGTAGTAGTACTAGTAGTAGCAGTAGTAGGAATAGTAGTAGGAGGACTAGTAGTAGTAGTAGTAGGAGTAATATGTAGTTTAAAAAACATATAGATGTAATAGTTTGAAAATCATATGTATGTGTACTAGAGTATACAAAATATAAGTACAAATAATTTATTTTAATTTGGATTTGGTACTATTTTAAACGGTTGATTAGAAAAAGTATAATACATAAAAATAAAAAATGTGCAATTTTAATTTGAATTTGGTACTATTTTAAACGGTTGATTAGAAAAAGTATAATACATAAAAACAAAAAATGTGCACTGTGTGGGCCTGTCAAAGGCCATCAGCCTTACCTTGCTCGACCGAAATTTAACGGGAGCAGGCATTGCCAATGGCCCAACAGGCCCAGTACAAGTCATGGTATGGCATAGGAGTCTGTAAAGAGGAGTTCGGATTGGATGATGAGCTCTTCCTTTTAAGTGCATTGTTCTCTCTCTAAACTGGCGAGGTGGGATTAAAGGTGCCACAACAACGAGCGCAACGGTCTCTAGCACTTGTATGCAGTAAATGGGCCGGCCCAGTTTGATTTCGTAAAACCTACCTGCACCCGTGATGTCCTTGACCTCCCCGTGACCTCATCCACTTCCCTTCCGCTTCCCATTCCCCTTCCCCATTTCCAAGAGGCAACAGAGAGGGGCGAAGGGGTCGAGGTGGAGGGAGCAAGGCAGACGTAGGAATCCACTCAATCCAATTCCCCACTCCCTCAGTCTCGAGAGACGGCGGCGCGATGGTGGAGGCGACGATGGCAGAGACAACCAAGAAGGCGGAGATGAAGAAGAAGGCGGAGATGAAGAAGACGGCGGAGGGGGCGGAGACGCCGAAGGTCGCGGCAGCATCGACGACCATGTCACCCTGGAAGCGCGGGCACAATGCGCGTACGCAAGCGCGTAACTCCTGTGGCCAGTTCGCACGCGTCGTGTACCTCGTGGACTCCGACCCGAAGGAAAGGGTTTCGGTTTCCCCCAAACCGAAGAAGAAGAAGAACAAGGTAATAGCGATTCCCCATTTTTGGTGTTACTATTACTGTAGAAGTAGTAGAAGGTTGGGTAATGATGATTCCCCCTAACCCTAACCTGACAGATTGACTTGTGCTGCTCATACATTTATTTGTGTGTGACATTTTGAGCTGAAGAAAATCAAGTTTGGGATATGTTTTAGTGTTGATTGTGTAACCAAACTGGGATTACATTGTGCTAACTGCAAATATCAGTTGAGCACAATGTCTGATAAAAAAATGGCAAAGATCAGAAGAGCTGCTACTTTTGTTGGGTCCGTGATTATGCTCTGTTTTGTTCTTAGCTGAAATAATATTATATTGTTGATGACCTTACTTTTCTTAGGAAGTTAGGAGTGTGCTCATAGATTTCAGTTATAATTTGCAAATTTGAATGACCTTACTAGTAGTAGTAGTAGCAGTGCTATGATCATATTTGTTTCACCTCATTTTCATATTTATGTATCTTTTTCGTCATGAGTTAGTCATGCTTCTATTATTCATCAGTGTCTCAACCATTTATTTTTGTATTTGAAGCAGCTTGTTGGCAGCAGCGAAGATGACGAACAATCTGAGACCTATGACAGTGAAGGCCTTTCTGATGTTTCTAGACGTTCGGACCTACGATCTGCAATTGATCAGGCAAAGGAGGATATTTTTGAATCCATCGACTACTTTTCTGTGAAGTATGTGGCTACGGCTAAGCGTGATGCCCATAACACTTTGGAGTCGCTGTATCGGGACCTGCAGAAGAAGTACAAGCGGAAGAACTGAAGTGCACGATCATGTTGGTACTGATCGAAGTCCATGATGGTGTTGGGACTTATCTTTTGGTGTCTTGCTAGTAGTGTAGCTTCGGTGTTAAACTGAACGTGTGTGTTCAGTTTCCTATGTACTGCATGTTACATAGGTGTAGTGCACGCTGATGGTGACCCTATGCTCCACTGAATAATGTGTGTTCAATTAACTAAGTGTATTGCATGTTACCTAGTAGTAGTAGATGAATGGAAGAAGTCTTATAGACTTGTGAACCACTATACTGGCAACTTAATGTTCTGTCAAATATTTGGCAACTGCTATTTCTGCTATGAATTGTTATGTCAAATATTTGGTTCTGTGAAATATTTGGCAACTAAATGGTCATGTATATTTGGCAATTGCTTTTTCTCCTGCATTTGACTTCCTCTCTGTGAACCAATGTGTGTATACATAAGAAATCAAAGCAAACATATTGCTATTTATTGAGCTAATTCACATTAATCAAGTAAAAAGGAAGCAAACATGAACTGAATATTGCTGTTCATTGAGCTAATTCACATTAAACAAGTAGACAGCAAATATGAAATGCAGGTTGTTGTTCATTGATGAAAGCACAATAAACACACTATCTCATGTTCATCATCTGATTCTTCTCCCATGACACTAAATAGAGGGACAACTCCATCATTAATGTAAGTGTCGTCTGCGTCTTCATCATCATCGACCAAGTCATCATGGTTAGGTTCAGGCATTGATATTGCCTGATCAATAAGAGTAGCATCAACACTAATCCTATCAAGCCCAGACCTGCTCCAAGATGTCACGTCCTCATTTACCTGTTCAATATTCATCTCTTCCACTCCTAGAACAACTGCATCTAGATCGATCTCACCCAACTTCTCAGTATCTTCTCCTTCAGGCATGGCAAACAGGTTTCTAGGCTGCATTCTAAGGACACTGCACCAATCTGGTTTTGTTGCCTTTTTCGCATAAAAGACCTGCTCCGCTTGTGTGCTCAGGATATACGGTTCATTTGAATACCTAAACCGAGTGATATCAATATCGATGACCCCATACTGATCCTTATTGTACCCTACAATTTTTTTTGTAGCTACTGCAGGGACATCAAACCAGTCGCATTGGAATAACATTACTTCCTTCTCACCTGGAAAATCAAGACAAATGATTTTCTTAAGCACACCATACTAGTCCATGTCTCCTGTACTTGCATCGCCATTAACAAATACACCGCTATTTTGAGTAGTTAAAGAATTATATATGGAATTGACCTGGAAAAGGAAGCCATTTACGTAACACCTGTTGAACACTCTTGCCCGATGATCTGGACCGCGAGATAGATAATAAATCATCTCATGTATTTGTCCTTGTGCATGCAAGGTACATACCTGCAATGATAGCCATTTTATAAATTTATTAGAGAATTACAAACTAAGTAGTACAATGTGCACGGTAAGTTACTTACTTTACGCTCAAACCATGAAACAAACTCCTCCTTGTGTCTTTTATCAACAAGTCGATGGTCGGTTTTCTTCAGCTCATCCATATGCACACTTTCCAGATCACTAAAAATACATGTGATCAATTAATTTATAAACATAAATATAGAAATAAAAAAAATCATCAACACCAAAAAAAATATAGCTTACTTTATCCATGGAGTCACCTCCTCACAGATTGTTAATATATAATGTCTCATTCTCATCATTTCAAAATCAGAAAAAATTTGTATAGTACTTCCTCTCCTAATATAATCAATGCTTCTAAATATACTTAGGCCAGATGGTTCTTCACTTGCACCTGCACTTTCATGACGTTCTGGACGAAGTAGCTTTGTACTAATATTATCAAAGAAGCGAGAGCAAAATGTGAGACACTCCTCAGCTCTATACCCCTCTGCAATTGAACCTTCAGGATGAGCTTTGTTTTTCACATAGCCTTTAAGAGTACGAAGGTACCTCTCAACTGGATACATCCATCTATAACACACGGGGCCTCCCAGTCTAGCCTCCTCAGCAAGATGAACTGGCAAGTGCATCATAATATCAAAAAAAGCTGGTGGGAAAATCATCTCTAACCGACAAAGGGTCTCCTTTATCGAAGCACTCAGTTTTTCAAGTTTTGACAACTCCAACTCCTTTGAACACAATGAGTTAAAGAACCTACATAGCTCCATCACTGCCATCACCACTTCTTCTGGCAATAATTCCCGCACCACCAAGGGCAACAGTTTTTGTAGGATTACATGCAGGTCATGAGATTTTAGTCCAGACAATTTGCAACCTTTTACATCCACACACCTCCTAATGTTTGACGCATAACTATCTGGAAACTTGACATCATGTAAAAATTTGCAAAGATTTTCTTTGTCAGCCTTACCTAGAGAGTATAATGCCGGCGGCAAGGTGTACTTTCCTTTTTTGAGCACGGGATGCTGATCTTTTCTTATATGCAACTCTTGCATATCTAGTCGAGCCTTATCACTGTCCTTACATTTACCTTGCAACTCCAGCAATGTCCCCAGTAAGCTGTCACAAATATTTTTCTCAATATGCATGACATCTAGATTGTGACGTATAAGCAATGAATCCCAGTAAGGAAGCTGAAAGAAAATACTCTTCTTCCTCCAGTTGTGCCACCTAGTTTCTTTATCGCGTTGCTTCCTTTTCCTTGTTTCCTTTCCAAAAGGAACTTGCTCAAAACTCTCATATTGCTACCTAACCTGCTCACCGCTGAGCGGCACTGGAGCTTCTCTAGTTTCCGTCTTATTATTGAAGCTGACCCTGTTCCTTCGCCATCTATGGTTCTGGGGCAAAAATTGGCGATGTCCCATATAGCAATGCTTTGAACCATATTTTAACCATAGGTAATCAGTATCCTTGTGACAGTAAGGACATGCAAACTTACCTTTCGTGCTCCATCTAGATAACATCGCATATGCAGGGAAATCATTAATTGTCCATAGCAGGATTGCATGTAGATCAAAATTCTCCTTTGCCTTCTCGTCCCATGTACGAATTCCTTTAACCCATAGATCATGTAGCTCGTCGATCAAGGGTTGCAAATATACATCAATGTTCATTCCAGGAGACTTCGGCCCAGGTATCAACATTGACATCATCCAATAGGGTTGTTTCATACACAACCAAGGAGGCATGTTATATGGAATCAATATTACAGGCCAACAAGTGTAATTAACATTGATCATCCCAAATGGATTGAAACCATCTGATGCAAGTCCCAATCTAACATTTTGTGGATCTAAAGAAAATTTATCATTCCTTTCATCCACATGCTGCCATGCTAATGAGTTTGCTGGGTGCCACATTTTACCATCACGGATTAATTCATCCTTATGCCATCGCATCAATGCTGATGTTTCTTCATGCATATAAAATCTTTGAAGACGAGGAATAAGTGGAAAATACCTTAGTACTTTGCAAGGACTGCGCTGCTTTGCACCACCACTTTCGCTAGACTCGGCAATCTCATCAGAATTTGTGTCCTTCTGCTTCCACCTACTCTCACCACATGTTGGACATGTGTCCATATCAGCAAATGCTCCACGAAATAATACACAGTCATTCATACAAGCATCAATCTTAATGTATGTGAGGCCAAGGTCATGAATCATCTTTTGTCCTCTCTTTAGAGTTGATGGTATACAATGTCCTGGGGGGAGCGCATCTGATATTAGTTCAAGTGCTTGCTCTGTAGAACGGTTAGTCCATCCATTCATGCACTTAAGCTGAAACAATCTGACCATGAAAGATAACTTGGTGAGCAAGGAACCTGGAGCCAACTTTTCCTGAGCTTCTTTCAACAAAGCAAAAAATTTCTTTGCACTCTCATCTGGCTCTTCATTGTTATTACCACTGGAAGCACCCCTAATTAAGGCAGACAACAAATTGTTGGCAGATGATGCATCATTTTCTGTGACTACATCCAGATCACTATCTTCATTCCGACATGTAGCATTATTCTTTTCTTTCACAAAATCCTCATTGAACCCTTTAGTCAACAAGTCCATGTGTATCCGGGATCTTGTTTTGTAGATGACCCCACGACACTTTGAGCAAGGACATGATGCAGTTTTTGATGCATAGTTGCCAACGAAAATAGTATCAAGAAATTTCTCGACTCCTTGTTGCCACTCAACTGATGATCGAGGCAACAACATCCAACTCCAATCACGATCGGATGCCATTATATCTTCAAAATATCACAAGATCGACTTAATACCTGCAATGCATTATTTCAATCTATTAACACATTAACCTACAAATATACAAAAACAGAAAAATCTATATATACATGGTATCTAGCATATAGAAATAAACCTAAACTTCTCAACTTTGGTTAATATTATCTTACAACACTATAAACTATGCCAACCACGTAATGGATCAATGCAATAATGTGTAAACCATATACATACATGAACCCTCTCTTGTTGATCGATGATGGACAGTCGACTGGCCGTGGAAGGACTGAAGATGGCCAGCGAGGAAAGTCGGAGACGTCTTCGACAATGGCTGAGTGCTGCAAGGGAGAAGAGGCCTGGGCACTGTGCCTGCAGGGGAAGCCGGCCAGCCACCAACGATGGGAAGGAGACACCACCGCTACACTCGCCCAGGGACGGAGACGCCGCCGCTGGAGTCGCGCAAGGACAGGGATGACGCGCTCTAGAAAGACACGATCGATCTCTCATCATGAAACGATATTAGTTAGATCCGGTTTCAATATCTAAAAGGGCATTATAGAGGTTTTAAACACCTTTTTGTCAAAAATATACACAGATGCATGTATGGTGTAGTGGTGAAAACGTTTGCTATGAACTTGAATGTCCCATGTTCAAATCCTAAGTGTTGCATCTTTTTAAATATTTTTTCCGTGACCATTGTTAGCTTCAAGGATTAAGTACTGCAACGATGTAGTCGCAGCTAATTAATCTATATAATGTTTTTGCAACGCAAGAGATACGTTGCACAATAGACGTGTATTCACCACCATCAACTAAAGCGTTGCAATATGTATAATCTATTTGCAACCCAAGCGATAGGTTGCAACATAGCCGTGCCTTCACCACCATCAACTAAAGCGTTGCAATATGTATAATCTATTTGCAACGCAAGCGATAGGTTGCAACATAGCCGTGCCTTCGCCACCATCAAATAAAGCATTGCAATATGATCTAAGTATTGCAACCCCACTAATATTCAACGCAACGCACATCCAATCGTGGCAAAAAAGAAGACCTATTGCAACGATCTTCAGACTTAGTACCACAAAACAATTTACGTGGCAAAAAGCCCAGCTATCGCAACCAAAAATGTAATTGGTTGTGAGAGCACGGCGTATTGCAACTAAATCACGTCATTGCATTAAAAACGTGTGGCAAAAGGGTCAAAAGTTTGCACAGACCACAACCGAGACCTAACCAGACTCTAATGCGACTCGAAAGGAAGAAGGAAGGCTAGGACGGAGCAGCGGCGAGGTTCGTCGGAGTCGGGGTCGCGACAGCCGTGAACCCGATGACGGCAACTCGCGAAATGCAGCTCACCTCGCGGAGATCTCGTCCAACCAAGGGGTGGAGAAGATGGAGGAGCTCAAGGCAGACTTGGAGACGCTCGGAGGCGAGGTGAGACGCGCGCGGGCGAAGCTCACGGAGCTCTCGGCGACAATGGCGATGGCGTTTCCGCCGTCGGAGTCGCGCGTGAGAGAGGGAGGGAGAGAACGGACGAGCGCTGGGTGAGTGCGGTGTGTCGTGGCGTCCATGATGGCGTTGACGACCTGATGAGTGGGGCCAACGCCGGCGTACGGTCGACAAATGGCAGCCAAGTGCTGCGCTGGTCGGCCACGACGGCGAGCTCGGCTACGATTTAGACAAAACGATGACCGACTGAAACCCAAACTTTGGCCTCGATTAACTCCTAAACCGATCGATGATTTTGCTGGCTAATTGCTCCATGCTGTAGAGCTACATGAGGACTCCAACATTGCTTACAAGATCAAGACTTGATTCGGCCTAGATTTCAAACTGGGAGCTAAACAAAACACCTTCGAGCAAACTGGTATGATCCCAGACTTAGAAAATTATCTAAGTGTTGGAAATAGCCCCAAATGGCCTTGTGGTTCACTTTTGAGCTAGATGTGGTCATTTTCATGAGATGGCCATAAAACAACTTTTGTTCCTAATAAATATTGCTACAACTTTGCTGTAGAAAGTTTTGACATGCAAACATTTTATAAAGCACTTTTTAAAAGCCTAAGCAAAAGAGGTTTCTAGGGCATATACAAGGAGTTATGAATTAGGTGCTTAATTTGAAGAAGTTATCAACATGAACATTGTTCCCAAAGTCAAATTAAGCATAGATGAACTAATTACCAAGGCATAGCACACAAATATGAGCATGACACAAGCAAACATAAGCATATAAAGCATATTTAGGCAATTTAAGTCACACTTTTGGATGAAATGACATGACCCAAGGTAATTGATGATCATGGTATGCTTATAAAGATGATGATGCTCATGTTATGCATGTGAACGATGCAACCATAACACTGGGGTGTTACAGCCCTCCCCCTTACAAAAATCTCGTCCCGAGATTTGGAAGCTTACTGATTTTCGAAGAAGGTTTTATAAACTTCTTTTAGATAGTCCTCTGTTTCCCAAGTGGCATCTTTCTCCCCGTGGTTACTCCACAACACCCTGTAGAACTTAACCACACGATTACGAGTTACCCTTTCCTTGCGGTCAAAAATCGCTATAGGTTTCACCTCATACACCAAGTCAAATTTCAACTTGATATCCCGAGTTACCACTCGTTCTTCAGAAACACGAAGGCACTTCTTCAATTGTGATATGTGAAAGACAGGGAAAATAGCACGAAGCTCAACCGGTAGTTGAACTTTGTACGCTCGTTCCCTTTTCTCTCGAGAATCCGATAGGGCCCCACATAACGAGGTGCAAGCTTTCGCTTGACTTTGAACCTTTGTATGCCTTTCATTGGAGACACCTTCATATACACATGGTCACCGATTGCAAACTCAATTGGCTTCCTTCTCTTATCAGCATAACTTTTCTGACGAGCTTGAGCAGCTTCTAGATGTTGCCGGATGGTACGAACTTGCTGCTCCGCTTCGTTCATGGAATCGATGCCATAATACCTTCGCTCCCCGGATTCCACCCAATTCAACGGGGTTCGACACTTTCGACCATACAGGGCTTCAAATGGAGCCATCTTGATGCTCTCTTGGTAACTATTGTTATAAGAGAACTCAGCTAATGACAACCACTTTACCCAAGAACCTTTTGTAGAGAGAGCACATGCCCTCAACATGTCTTCTAGGATTTAGTTAACACGTTCAGTTTGGGCGGCCGTTTGAGGATGATAAGCAGAACTACGAACCTAGTGAGTACCAATCTGCTCATGAAGACACTCCCAAAAACGGGCAGTGAAGTGTGGTCCACGATCTGATATGATAGTTCGAGGCACACCATACTGACGGACATTGTGCTCGAAGTACAACTCTGCATACTGATGTGGACGATAGTCAGTTCGAACTGGAGTAAAACGAGCAACCTTGGTCAAATGGTCAACAATCACCCAGATAGAGTCATAACCCTTAACAGAAGTTGGGAGTCTAGAGATAAAATCCATACTAACTTCTTCCCATTTCCAACCAGGAATGGGCAAGGGTTGAAGTAAGCCTGCTTTCATGTGAACTGCTTTCACACGACAACAGTTATCACATCGAGCGACAAAAGCAGCAATCTCCTTTTTCATCTTTGTCCACCAAAACAGAGGTTTCAGATCCTGATACATCTTGCTACTACCAGGATGGATAGACAACTTGGATGAATGAGCTTCAGATGGTAGATGCCTATAAGATCTGATTTAGTAGCTCATGGTCTTTTGGGACCACAAGTCGATCTTTGAACCATAGGATTCCGTCCTCATCAACTTGGAAATGCTTGGTATCTTCCTTTTTCATTTTCCTCTTTATATGGTAGATGCCTACATCTGTTTGCTGCAATTCGATGACACGATTGCGAAGAGAACTCTCCAGAGCAATCTGGTTGAGCACAAGCGGGTGCATAAGACGTGACAACGATGGACCTTCCATATGAACTGAATGACAGTGCACTTTTTGACTCAAGGCATCTGCAACCACGTTTGCCTTGCCCGGACGGTAGTGCACTTGCAGATTATAATCTTTAATCAACTCAAGCCACCTTTGCTGACGCATGTTCAATTCAGGTTGAGTGAAGATGTACTTGAGACTCTTATGATCAGTGTAGATAGTACACAGATTACCCAGCAAATAGTGCCTCCAGATTTTTAACGCATGAACAACTGCAGCCAATTCTAAGTCATGAGTAAGGTAATTGACCTCATGCTTCCGAAGTTAGCGCGAGGCATACGCGATAATGCGACCTTCTTGCATCAACACACAGCTCAAGCCGATACCAGACGCGTCACAAAAGACATCGAAGGGCTTCTCGATATCGGGTTGAGCTAGGACAGGTGCTGATGTCTGCAATGTCCTCAACTTGTGGAATGCCTCTTCACATTCCGGCGTCCACACAAACTTCTCATCCTTCTGAAGTAGACGAGTCATAGACTTGGATATTTTTGAGAATTCCGGAATGAAATGACGGTAATACCCAGCCAGACCTAGAAAACTCCGAACAGTGAGAATGGGAAGAGGCGAAGTAGTATAGCATCTTTGGAAACTCCTGATATGGTGAATGTGTTGCATATCTCCAGGAAATGAGAACTAGCATCTTCATGTGCCTTCCCACAGAACTGGTTGGAGATGAGCACTAGCATCTTCATGTGCCTTCCCACAGAACTGGTTGGATTGCACCATGTTGATAAGTCCAGGCTTGAGCTCAAAGTTGCCATCGATCTCTGCAGTAGGTCCAGTGCGGATGTTGTCCGTAGTGGGAGCTGAGAACTCCTGGATTGATTTGTTCGCCATGGCTTCGAACTCTGAAGAAAAGTTCCGGTGATCTTCTTGATTGGATGAAGCTTCTTGCTGAAGTGTTGATGATCTCTTCTTGAGCCTGGCTCTAGTTCTTCTGAATAACACTTCAGGATTGTCAACAAAGTTTCCTAGAAGATGTCTTCTATTCATACATTCCCCTGCATAAGATAAAATAGAAAAATATCGGGGTAAAACTGTATGAGAGAATAGATAAGGTCAATCATATTAGTGATGCGAATGATAACTCAAAATCCTTTATTCCATTCTTGATTAGTAATCGACCTTCCCCGGCAACGGCGCCAAAAATGCTTATTGGGTATTCTTAACATCGTTACCAAAAGTAGACTAAGTTCTCTAAATCTAGTAACGGTGCCAAAAATGCCAAACCTATCCCTCATACCACTTAAGCCAAGTTGTCATCCCCAGCATGACATGAGAGACGCGGTATTGAAATATGCAATTGCTCTTCTAAATAAATAATGAATGGGATCTGCAAGCACACAGATTAATACCGATGTAGCATTTTAACCGGGAAGTATTCCAGGTATCGTTATTTATATTTTTACCACTGGGAAGGGATTAACAATCATCAATATTGATTACAGAATAGAATATGAGAACGAGTATCTATCATTGCATGTATAATTGAGAACATTGTATCTAACTCTTTCATATAGGGGTAAGTGTCACATAAAGGATATATGAAATAATGAATAGTGACAAAGATAATTAATCTGATCATAACTAGCCACATAATAAATATGATAAGCACCTCAATTAGATACTCTAGAAAGTCATTAGCATGGAGTTAGAACAAACTACAAGAATATTTCCTAAGTTATTCTCAACTATATAGTCTATCATTGTCATAATTAGTGCAAGCATACTTAGCAATCATTGCGAGACAAGACTACGCCCATGCATAGTGATATTAGCAAGGTAAATGAGAAACATAGCAATCACTCCCCTGTAATAATATTGCTCTGCCAGCCCAATACACGAGAGGGGGACTATATAAGAATCAATGAAGCTGTCACTATCACAAACTACCCCACGATCTGGCATATTGGGTACAATCGCAGATAAATACGGTACAAGCACCACGCCTACACAATATCTATCATTTACCCATGGATCCGATGGATAAACGCTATACGATCCTAAGCATGTATATAGATCCAATCTAACTAAGCCAAGTACATAACTATGATAAACTAAGAACAATATAATCTTGAATATAAGCAAGTGGAGCAAAGTCATAAGCAATATATTGCAGTAGAACAAAGTCATATTCATAATACTGAAGAACAAAGATGATTAGAAGCACAATTAGAAGCACAATTAGAGAATTACCAAGAATCCTCTTGACAGATCTGGAAACCAATCGAAGATTGACTCCTTCTAGTTCTAATCCTATGTAGCTATGCTAATCTAGATATCTAATTGATGTGGTGGCTCTAATCTTGATCAGAGGCTTCTTCTCCCTTGAGAATAATGAATTAGGGTTGAGAGGCTCCCTCCTCCAGGGGCCAGGGGGTCTGGTTTTATAGTCCCTTCAAGTGAATATGAGCCATTGGATCAAACCGACATTGATTGAACGGTTATCCTTGATCCTTTAGATCGGTGGAGATCTCCCGAGAAACAGAGTCCTGATTGGGTTCCAAGTCAGGGCGGGCGCCCAGGACAGGAGGGCGGGCGCCCTGCCTCTGGCCCCGTTCGGTCTCCGCTTTCTTCCCATGGCTTCTGGAGTCTTCTAGATGTAAGATAATTGCGCGGCATGTTAACATCTCTATGTAATCCCGACGTGTGGGCCTTTCTTCCGTATTTTCTGATAACCCCCTGCAAAAATAGACAAACACCAAAACTCATGGAATTCTGTCAGATAAAACCTTAAGTCTAGATGTTGATTTCATTTGGATCCTTTTCTATGTTTATTTGATAATTAAATTTGATACTTAAGGACCGTCAACACCAAGGTGAAAACCTAATCGGCTACATCCAAAATTCATAACTCTGAATTGTCTAGGTCTAAAATCATGAACTTTCATGTTGACAAACATCACTAAACCCTCTACAAACCAGTAGATTACTACTCAGAACAATGCACCCAATCAAACCTACACAAACCAAACATGGATAACATCTACTGCAGCAGATTTGTATAAAAATTGAGAGTTTCGAATTAACCAATATAGGAAGAGGCACAATTAACCAACATGGCAAGGAGGATATACCTAGTGGAATAGGGAACTATGTCCCCTTCATCGTCCTCTACTTCAAGGGTGGCAGGTTGGTATGAACGGGCAGGCAAGGGGGAGGCATCGATCCTGGGACTGATGCCCTTCCTGGAGATGTTGTTCCTGGCACTAGTGCCCTTCCTGGATCGAGGTGACGCCGGCGGCGTGTTCGACGGAGGCTGGGGAGGGGTGGTGGACGCGGGTGGCGTGGTGAACGCAGGCGTCGGGCGGTTCGGCGTCATGCCGCAGCGCCCCCAAGATCTTGATCTATTTTACCGGTTTGGGGAAGAAGGACTGCGATGGATAGGAACGGCAGCTTCTGTCTCACGCTAGTAGGCCTTGTGTGATGGCGCCCTTTTTTTGCTACTTTGCCAAAAATTTGGTGGGAGGAGGGAACACCACCAATTTTTTTGGAGGGAACCAGCACAAATTATTTTTTGGAGGAAAACACAGCCAATTTTCTAAATATAATATAACATTTTAAATTTAAAATATGTGATTTGTTAATCAATTGTTTAATTGTGTTACCTGATATTGGCTCTGTTTGCTATAAATTTTAGAAGTCATTGATTTGTGTGGAGTATATATATGGAACCTAGCTAGTATAAGGCGGGCACGTATTAGGGCACTCCCAATGCAGAAACCATCATGGTTTCCATAGACATTATTAATTGTAGTGCCACATAAGCATTTTGCTTATGCGGCAATGTAGTTATTGAAGAGAGAGAGTAAAAATCATAGAAACTAGGTCTAAGTTAGAAACCATGTTTACACAAAATCCAAGACATGAAGTGATATGATTGGCTAAGAATGGAGAGAGAATGAATGTGATTGGATATAAAAATATTGTATAGAAACAATCCATTGGGACCATAGTTTCTAGTGTCTATAAAAATTAATGAGTATAGAAACTATATGTAGTTTCTAGCATTGGTAGTGCCCTTAGGTGTAGAACGGTAAGTTTACATAGGCCTTGTTTAGTTCACCACGAAATCCAAAAAGTTTTCAAGATTCACTGTCACATCGAATCTTGCGGCATATGTTTTGACACTAGTTAATCTATAATTGGACAATATTTACCACAAACAAACGAAAGTGCTACAGTAGCGAAATCAAAAAAATATTCACATCTAAACAAGGCCTTAGGGTTATCCCCGCGAACTTGACTTCAGAACCTAACTAGTATAAGGTGGGCCCGTAGTAGTAGCAGTAGTAGTACTAGTAGTAGCAGTAGTAGGAATAGTAGTAGGAGGACTAGTAGTAGTAGTAGGAGTAATATGTAGTTTGAAAAACATATAGATGTAATAGTTTGAAAATCGTATGTATGTGTACTAGAGTATACAAAATATAAGTACAAATAATTTATTTTGATTTGGATTTGGTACTATTTTAAACGGTTGATTAGAAAAAGTATAATACTTATCTTTTGGTGTCTTGCTAGTAGTGTAGCTTCTATGTTAAACTGAACGTGTGTGTTCAGTTTCCTATGTACTGCATGTTACCTAGGTGTAGTGCACGCTGATGGTGACCCTATGCTCCACTGAATAATGTGTGTTCAATTAACTAAGTGTATTGCATGTTACCTAGTAGTAGTAGATGAATGGAAGAATTCTTATAGACATGTGAACCACTATACTGGCAACTTAATGTTCTGTCAAATATTTGGCAACTGCTATTTCTGCTATGAATGGTTATGTGAAATATTTGGTTCTGTGAAATATTTGGCAACTAAATGGTCATGTATATTTGGCAATTGCTTTTTCTCCTGCATTTGACTACCTCTCTGTGAACCAATGTGTGTATACATAAGAAATCAAAGCAAACATATTGCTATTTGTTGAGCTAATTCACATTAAACAAGTAAAAAGGAAGGAAACATGAACTGAATATTGCTGTTCATTGAGCTAATTAACACAGGTTGTTGTTCATTGATGAAAGCACAATAAACACACTATCTAATGTTCATCATCTGATTCTTCTCCCATGACACTAAATGGAGGGACAACAGCATCATTAATGTAAGTGTCGTCTGCGTCTTCATCATCATCGACCAAGTCATCATGGTTAGGTTTAGGCATTGATATTGCCTGATCAATAACAGTAGCATCAACACTAATCCCATCAAGCCCAGACCTGCTCCAAGATGTCACGTCCTCATTTACCTGTTCAATATTCATCTCTTCCACTCCCAGAACAACTGCATCTAGATCGATCTCACCCAACTTCCCAGTATCTTCTCCTTCAGGCATGGCAAACAGGTTTCTAGGCTGCATTCTAAGGACACTGCACCAATCGGGTTTTGTTGCCTTTTTCGCATAAAACACCTGCTCCGCTTGTGTGCTCAGGATATATGGTTCATTTGAATACCTAAACCGAGTGATATCAATATCGATGACCCCATACTGATCCTTATTGTACCCTACAGTTTTTTTTGTAGCTACTGCAGGGACATCAAACCAGTCGCATTGGAATAACATTACTTCCTTTTCACCTGGAAAATCAAGACAAATGATTTTCTTAAGCACACCATACCAGTCCATGTCTCCTGTACTTGCATCGCCCTTAACAAATACACCGCTATTTTGAGTAGTTAAAGAATTATATATGGAATTGACCCGGAAAAGGAAGCCATTTATGTAACACCTGTGGAACACTCTTGCCCGATGATCTGGACCGCGAGATAGATAATAAATAATCTCATGTATTTGTCCTTGTGCATGCAAGGTACGGACCTGCAATGATAGCCATTTTATAAATTTATTAGGGAATTACAAACTAAGTAGTACAATGTGCACGGTAAGTTACTTAATTTACGCTCAAACCATGAAACAAACTCCTCCTTGTGTCTTTTATACACAAGTCGATGGTCGGTTTTCTTCAGCTCATCCATATGCACACTTTCCAGATCATTAAAAATACATGTGATCAGTTAATTTCTTGAAATTATAAACATAAATATAGAAATAAAAAAAATCATCAACACCAAAAAAAAATATAGCTTACTTTATCCATGGAGTCACCTCCTCACAGATTGTTAATATATAATGTCTCATTCTCATCATTTCAAAATCAGAAAAAATTTGTATAGTACTTCCTCTCCTAATATAATCAATGCTTCTAAATATACTTAGGCCAGATGGTTCTTCACTTGCACCTACACTTTCATGACGTTCTGGACGAAGTAGCTTTGTACTAATATTATCAAAGAAGCGAGAGCAAAATGTGAGACACTCCTCAGCTCTGTACCCCTCTGCAATTGAACCTTCAGGATGAGCTTTGTTTTTCACATAGCCTTTAAGAGTACGAAGGTACCTCTCAACTAGATACATCCATCTATAACACACGGGGCCTCCAAGTCTAGCCTCCTCAGCAAGATGAACTGGCAAGTGCATCATAATATCAAAAAAAGCTGGTGGGAAAATCATCTCTAACCGACAAAGGGTCTCCTTTATCGAAGCACTCAGTTTTTCAAGTTCTGACAACTCCAACTCCTTTGAACACAATGAGTTAAAGAAGCTACATAGCTCCATCACTGCCATCACCACTTCTTCTGGCAATAATTCCCGCACCACCAAGTGCAACAGTTTTTCTAGGATTACATGCAGGTCATGAGATTTTAGTCTAGACAATTTGCAACCTTTTACATCCACACACCTCCTAATGTTTGACGCATAACTATCTAGAAACTTGACATCATGTAAAAATTTGCATAGATTTTCTTTGTCAAGCTTACCTAGAGAGTATAATGCCGGCGGCAAGGTGTACTTTCCTTTTTTGAGCACGGGATGCTGATCTTTTCTTATATGCAACTCTTGCATATCTAGTCGAGCCCTATCACTGTCCTTACATTTACCTTGCAACTCCAGCAATGTCCCCAGTGTAACACTCCTAGTGTTAGCTTGCATGTTAACCATGAGCATTGCATTAACATAAGCATCATCATGCTCATTCATAAGCATCTATCATGATCACATGTCATCATATGTATACCATGTATGATTGAATTGCTTGTGTGACTTGAATTGAGTGACTATAAGGGGTAGCCAATGCAAACAATTGTACATTGTCTTCCAAAATACCTCAATTATGTTTAGAATATCATTTGAAACAAAGTTCATGTTGAAGGTTTTGGTCAAAAATGCCCCTAAGTCATGGTTAACCCTAGAATGACCTTTTTGACCCCCTGGACCTCTTTTCAAAGATGTTTTATGAAACTGGTGTTATAGACCTTGCATGTCTTTGACACCTGAAACAAAGTTGTAGATAATTTCACAAGAAACAAAAGTTATGTTGATGACTTTTTATGAAAAAGCTTAGAACACATCCAAAAATTGCTCACAATCCAAAAATCAGGGCTGATTTCATACTTAGCCGAATTTGGCTAAGTGTTGGAGCACGCAGTTTCGACCAAGGGTGATTGGGAGCCTTGTAGTTTGAAATCCAGACCGAGTTAGGCTCTGATCCTGTAATCAAAGTTGTAGAGCTCCAATAGCTCTATCCAGAGGATCAAATCCCAGCCAAAACCATCGATTGAGCTGAGAGTAAAACGTTGACGAAGTTTGAGCTTCAGTCACTGTTGGCGACGACTGAATCACGCGATTCAGTTTCGTCAGAAACCGTCCGCCGCCGCGTGTCCGGCCAGGTGTCGGATGTATGCCATCGACGACCCTGCCTGTCAGCCCCGACGTCATCCACAAGTTGCCACGCACAGAGTGGACGCCTCAGACGCGCTCTCCACTCGCTCAGTGCCTCCCATTCCGCTCCGCCGTCGCCTCAGGGAGCTCCGCCGCGTTTCGGCGAGCTCTTCCGGATGTTTCACCGCGTCTCCGGCCATGCCAGTCCGCTCAGAGCTCCGTCTTGACGTCCTCTACCTCGACGTCCACTCCATTCCCTTAGCCGAGCACCGGTGAGGTCACATTGTCATCTCCGTCGCGAGCTTCACCTCGTCGGAGTTCACAGAGATCACCGGCAACGTGGCCAGACCTCTCTGGTTCACCTCTGGCCGTGATTCTTCTTCCTATAGCTTCGCCTCGAACTGCTCTTGCTCGTCCGCAACCTCTACCGCGTCGCCATTGCCTGGATCCGCCGGCGTACCGCCGCGCAGCGCCGCCGCTCCGCCATTCCCGACGGCGAGCACCCTAGAGTCCAGTAGAGCGCGGGTAAAGTAGGTCAACCGAGTCGCCTTGATGAGAGGAACACGTAGATGCCCTTGGATCCAGCCGAGACCTCGTCGTCGTTGAGCTTCGCCGGCGACGAGCATCTCCTCTGCTCTGTCTCACTGACGCGCGGGTCCCGGGTGTCAGCCTCTCCTCTCTCACCCCTCTGGTCACTGTTTTTGCAGAGCCAATGCTGTTTTTGTAAAATTCATATCTGGAGTTTTAGAGATCCAAATGACATGGTTCCAATTTTGCTAGGTTCCAGCATAAGTCTAGTTTTTAATAAAAATATGAAACATGCCATGTTTTTGCAGAAATAAATAGATATGAATTAATCTTGGATTTTTAATGGGTAATTGTATCTTAAAATCTATTGATCTGCTGGCCATGAAAACTTAGGGTACTGTTACTTATGATATGAATAGGCTCTGGTAAATTTATCATGATTTTTGGAAGCCTGGGTGAGGAGTTAAAAATAGTTCTTGCTTAAATAGGAGATTTTTGTGATATTTTTAATACATAAGTTATAGCTCCTTTTGTGATGAAACTTGCTGAGTGTTGTACTTATGTGTAGACAAAGCTAGGAAAAATCTGAAATCTGTTGTTTGACACTTTTTGATGAGGTTTCACATTTATGCCTTGCATGCCTTTGCTAGCTTGTTATTTTTGTATCTCATAATATGTATGTGCATATGTTCTAAAAATTTTACAGTGATCTTATGTCAGCATAAGGAGCTTGCTGTAATTTTCTTAGGATTTTTGGAACACTTGGAATGCATGTTCATTAAAACACCTTAATAATTAAATAAATGAAAAAGGTGAGGATAGAAATGGTTTTAGACCTTGCCATGACGTTTTCCGGTGTTTCTTAGATATGTTCTACCTACTGGTGCAATTGAATTGTTCTTTTGATACGTTCTCAATATGTGTAAAATATTATTTTAGCTATTTTTGCCTTTCCTAGAGCATCTCTGTACAGCTGATAGCAAATGATTAAGAACTAATTGAAGATGATGTTTTCTGGGAAACTTGTCTACAACAAACTTGTAGCTAACTTAATGATCTACTTCGTGTCCAAATTTCACAACATTTGGTTGAGTAGTTTGAATGTTGTGCATGTTGCAAGTAGCTGCTGCAAAGTGCTTGCTCTCTGGAATTTCCAGAGCAGCCAGACAACTTTATAGGTTTTAGCATATTTAAGTTGGGATGTCTAAAAGTGAATTGTAGACAATTTTCTAAGCTTTCCAGAAAGTACTTGCTTGCTTAGTTTGGTTAAAATATGCTTGAGTTATGGCTGAAACTCGTGACTGGTTGGTTTGCCTACTAAACCAGTGGCTGAGTAGGAGTAGCTAGAAATTGTTTAACTTGTCTATTTAGTCTCTCTACCAGACAAGAAGTATGCACTTACTCGTTAGCCCATGTTTCACTTAATCTTAAGGGTTATGCTCATGTTATACCTTGTTTATGTCCATTCGGATCCTCGTCATGACATCATGCATCATATGAGCATTTTCTATATTCATCTCCTTGTTATGCATACATAGGTGTACCCAAGGGAGTAACGGTGCTGGAGTTCGAGCTGCCGGAGCCGGAAGGACAGCAAGGGGAGCTACTTCAAGGAGCTGAGGAGGAGGAGGACTTGCCGGAGTGCCCGGACCATCGTCCCTCTACTTACGTTGAAGGCAAGCCCCGGAGCATTATAAGCCTCCTACTATTTTATTATCATATTCAGCTATCAAATGACTATGGTTATATATTGTTGCATTAAGTGGTAGGCGTTGATATGACACCCTTGCTGCATAATGACTACCTTGTCCACCTTAAACATTACCAAAGTAGGTCCAGGATCGAAGAAATGCTTAGCCATGCTTAGTTCGGTAGAAGCCAGGTGATTTCCTGTCACCTGCGAGAATTAGGTGGATGATGATCACGGTTGGCTATATTTGCTATCGTGGAAATAACCTTGTGCTAATAATGAACTTGAGACCGGGCGGGACGATGATAGTGCAGCAACAAGGCATGGAGGTCTTGGGTGTGAACCTATCCCCGTCTGTGTCGTTTAAGGACCGAATCGCTGTACGTCCCCGTGTCATGTTGAACGCATGCCTATCACTTAGTTGGCCGGATAAGTCATTCCGACCGCGAAGCCTACGAGTGCAACTCCGGCCGGATACCCCGATCTGGTTAAAGTGCGCACCCCGGTTGGTAGTAAGGATGTGCGGGGAGTCAATGGCGTAAGACCGAGGTGTCAGGTTAGAGTCCTGACCCTGGCAGATTGGCGGTCCCTGGGGGTGCGGTGCCGTACGGACCCGCGAATTGGTCCGGAGTTGTGCTAAAGGTGATCCGAGCTGCCGTCATGAAGTATGCTTGGGTGAGTGTTAGGAATACCCCTCCAGCTGGATAGGAATCGATTCGAATTGCCATCTCTCCCGGATAGTGAGAACTTGACTTGGGCAGCGGCAACGTAGAATTCACTAAATAAACTTAATGGTTATGATGAGAATGTTGATAGCTATGTGATAATCCAGATATGGTTATTATTGTAATGCTTAAAGACTCAAGTGTATGCTTAGAGCAGGTGCTAATCTAGTGGATAGTCGCTAAGCCATGAACTTGCTGCTGAATTATGATACATGAATTACTCACAACAAAGGCTTTTATGCAAAAGGTGAGTCAAACCAGTCCACAAAGATCAGCCTTGCATACTCCTTGGTGTCACTTTATTTCTGGTTTATGACGGGTAAGTCTAGCTGAGTACATTCTCGTACTTAGGGTTTTATTTACCCTGTTGCAGATGATGTCGTTTACCACGGCTACTGTGCTAAGTGTCATCACCCGGCTGCGGATGATGAATAGATCATGGGCGTGATCACCTCCTTTATCTTCAGTTGTGCTTTTGTTAGGACTTGACCATGGAACTGGCATGTATTATAAACTGAGTTGTTGTTGTTTCAAAACTACTTTGTTTCCGCTACTGCTATGGTTTGTAATAACCACTTTAAACTCTGATGTGATGTAAAACTATGTTCTGTGATGAATGTTGTAATCTGTGATGGTGATGCTTGATCATGTACGATCTTGGTTGTATGTTGGTTGAATCGAGGTCTTTTGAGATTTCGTCGGACTACCGGGTTTATATGGGTTCAAGTCCATTGGCTTGACTGCCTCCATGGTCGCTAATTCACTTGAATTCTTATAAATTGGACGGTTTTGTTACAGCTGGTATCAGAGCAAGATTAAGCATTTATCCATCATAGATGTATTTAAAAACAAATGAATTTGGTTTTCCCAAGTTAATTTGGCAAAATTAGGCTATATGTAGGGCTGTTTTAAAAAGGTTTTGATAAATTATACCATGCCAGTGGTCATGCCCTTTATGCCCATATAAGGACTTCTAGGTGGCTTAATATTACTAACATGGGGGTTTTTCCTTTCATCGTCCATATGGCGTGTAATTATATGGATACCGCTTACTTAAGTGGTAATGAATGGATCACATACCTCTACGCCATGGTAAGCTTGTTTGTTTTCTTTCGTCGTCCATACGGCGTGAAATTGTATGGATGCCACTTGCTTGAGTGGTAATATATGGATCTATATGCCTCTACGCTACGGTAAGTGTGAGCTGTGAGAGCATGACCGTCCAACCGTCGGTCTAGGGGAGTGTTAGCTGTGGTTACTGGAATATTTACATGTTTCGCACATGTATATATAAAGGTACTTAATTGTGGGTAGTAGGTGCAGCCATGTATACATATTTGATGTATATGTCAGTGTATCCAAAATGGGTAGTGTGCTGCGATATATATTCGGGAATATATATCGGAGTACCTAGCTTGATTGTTGATAATTGGTTTTACATTTCTGCACTTATACTATTGTGGGGCTGGGCTGAAATGAAATCTTCTGCAGGTACACTAACAATGAAACGTGTAGACCGTATAGTTGCGTATAAGAGTGCACGTATGTATGCCACCGACTATACCGTTAGAACTTTCTTCTAGGAATGGAAGGGACGTATGGAACATGCATGCATCATGAATCATTCATACATTCTTATGCATTACTTGGGTATTAAATTCTAAAAATATATCTATTTCTCTCTCCTTGTAATTAATCTCCCTTACTCAAATGTGGTCTTTCTACAGATGGCAGCCCCGCACGCAAGTGAAACTTTCCTGGACATGTTTGGCACTCCCACCTTGCTGTGGAGGGTGCTAAGTTCAGTTGGATATGAGGAACCACCTAAGTACACTTGGACCGAGGCTGAGCATGCAGGGGCCTTACCTTGGGTAGATGTCCAAATTACAGTTCCCCCTTGTCCAACTAACCCACAGTGGCTAGGTTGGTTACTTGACTGTGATGGCCAAACTCCGTGGGAGTGTGCCCAAGTAGCAGCCCTAGAGGTTTTGCTAGAGATTTGCCAAGCGCATGGTGATGAGTTAGTGAATAGCCCAGCTGGATCCGTTCCCAGAGTGAGTGTAACTGACACATTTGTGTCCCAGGTTGGTAATAAGTCTTTAGAGATGAGAGAAACCTTGCTAGGATATAGTTCTAGCCCTGCCATGACTGCCATGCTAGCGGTACTTAAGCTGTACTATGTGCGCCAGGACACCTACATAGACGCTATGCTAGCGCTCCAACAAGCACAAGTTGGGCAGCGCAAACTGCGCAAGCGAGTGCGCAAGCATCGCAATGCTTTTATGGATGCACAAGCTGAAATCCAAAACTATCACACCGCTTTGCAAGCCCGCCGCAACCAAGTTGAAAACGCAGTTAGAGTGCGTAATGAGGAACAAGCCCGCATGATGCAAATGACTAGAGAGAGAGATGAAGCTATGCGCTTGGCTAAAAATACAGAAGCTGCTAGAGTTAGAGCCTTGTTCCATGCTGAAATTAGAGAGGAAGAGCTGAGCACTAGGATTGCTGAGCTACAGTTGGATGTCCACCGCTTAAACAATATTATAAATCCTATCCCGCAACCAGCCCCTTTTAATCATGAAGAAGCTCTTAGTGAGGAAGATCAGGGTGATGGCATCATCTCTAATGGAGAATCTGAGGAACATATGTAGCCTAGCAATAAATCTATGATCAAGTATCAGTTTCCATCTCTTTACGTAATGGACATGTAATCTGAAATTTAGTTGAGACTCTATGTATTTGGCCATGGTGCCCCTCCTGTAAAACTTAAGTTGTGGCAGTGACTCTGTGTAACCCTATGCACGCAATTGTGATGCTCCATGTTTATGTTGAGCTTAAATAAATTTCGGCAGTGACTTTAATCCTTGTAGAGTGTGACTCTGAATGATCGCGAGAATAACCAAGTGTTGTGGATGATACTCTCTTGTTGTACATGGATTATTGCGCTTTCATTTATGTGAATTTGCTTCATTAAATTCCGTATGGTAGCAATTGAAGTTCATGGCAATTATATCTGTTGTCCTAAACGGTCACTTGGTATGCCTTGTGCAGATGGCTCGAAATACTCGCTCCGGTCACAACGAGGTGCCACCGCCACCACCTCCTCCCCCGCCTACGCCGACTGAGCTATTGGCAGCTCTCGTTGAGGGCCAGCGTATGCTCAATGAGGCTATGCAAACTATGGTGCAGCAGAACCGGGGTGGTCGCCATGCCCGCCAAGGCGGAGAGGCAAATCAGTACAGCAGTTTCAAGGATTTCTAGGACACAAAGCCACCGCTTGTCAAGGAGGCAGTTGAACCTTTAGAAGCTGATGAATGGCTCAACACTCTCGAACAGAAGTTCCGATTGCTGAGGGTGACCGAAGAGCTAAAGGCGGAGTATGCAGCCCACCAGTTGGAGGGCAAAGCAGGTGTCTGGTGGAGTCATTACAGGACCAGCTTGCCTGCCAATGCTGTTGTAACCAGGAAGCAGTTCACAACTGCTTTCAGGAATACTTACATTCCCCAAGGCTTAATGACTATCAAGCACACTGAGTTCATGAACCTGACGCAAGGCACTAAAAGCTTAACTGAGTATCTTCAAGCTTTTAACAATTTCTCTCGCTATGCTCCTGAGATGGTTGATACTGAAGTAAAAAAGCTTGCTAGCTTCAAGAGGGGATTAGGTCCCAAGTTGTCCAAGAACATGGCTAGTAACAAGAGTACCACCTTCAATGAGTTTGTGAGTGATGCATTGACTCAAGAGAACTCCAATGCTGTATATGCCGCGTCCAAGAATCGCAAGAGGGCCTATGAGGCAGGTGCTTCACAGTCCAAGGCTCCAGTGGCAAGCAAACCAGCCTACCGCCCACCCAATGCTGTGACAAGGTACAGGCCGCTGCAGAAAAAGTCTAATATGAAGACGGGAGTGCGCAAGTCCGTCATAGTTGCTCTCCCAAGAGGTGCCACGGGTCAAGGAAGTCCCAAGAATCTCCTGATAACCGCCCTTGTTTCAATTGCAAACAAGTTGGTCATTGGGCGAGAGATTGCCCTTATCCCAAGAGGAATTCTGCAGCTGGAGGCAATAACCATATGGGTCGTGTGCACTACACCACTGTTGAAGAAATCCCTGAGGGCGAAGCAGTTACCGCTGGTATGTTCCTTGTAAATCAACACCCTACAGTTGTCTTATTTGATTCGGGAGCTTCACATTCATTTATGAGTCAAGCATTAGCATCTAAGCATGGGCAACATGTCATTGACCTTGATAGTGGAAAATTTTGCATTAGTGCTGCTGGTAATCAAATTGCTACGAATCAAGTAGTGAGGGATGTACATATTGCCATAGAAGGGCGTAATTATGCAGCAGATTTAGTCGTACTGCCAGGCCTAGGGATAGATGTTATTCTGGGAATGAATTGGATGAGCAGGCATGGGGTGTTAATAGATGCCTCCACAAGAGTAGTTATGTTGCGGGAGCCTGATAGCAAAGAAGCCTTCTTAGTCCAGCTTCCCAAGAATGATGACATTCGTCATGCTGCCAATGCCATTCGACCACTCACTTTGGCAGAGGTTCCGGTAGTGTGTGAGTTTCCGGATGTCTTTCCAGAGGATCTGCCCGGGTTGCCACCGGACAGGGACATCGAGTTTAAAATTGATCTAATTCCGGGTACCGCACCTATCTCTAGAAGGCCATATCGAATGCCACCTAATGAATTGGCAGAGTTGACAAAGCAGTTGCAAGAACTCTTAGAGAAGGGTCTTATTCGGCCTAGCTCTTCTCCATGGGGTTGTCCGGCTCTCTTTGTCAAAAAGAAGGACAAGTCTCTACGTATGTGTGTAGACTATCGTCCGCTGAATGCCGTGACCATTAAAAACAAGTATCCACTGCCTCGCATTGATATCCTGTTTGATCAATTAGCCAGGGCCAAAGTATTCTCCAAAATTGATCTGCGATCTGGGTATCATCAAATCAAGATCCGACCTGAAGACATTCCTAAAACGGCTTTCTCTACCAGGTATGGGTTATATGAGTATTTAGTCATGTCCTTTGGTCTGACTAATGCCCCTGCTCATTTCATGTACCTGATGAATTCGGTGTTCATGCCCGAACTGGATAAGTTTGTGGTGGTGTTCATCGATGATATATTGGTGTATTCTGAAAATGCACAAGAACATGAGAAACACCTTCGGATTGCACTCACTAGATTGCGAGAACATCAGCTCTATGCCAAGTTCAGCAAGTGTGAGTTTTGGCTGAAGAAAGTGCCTTTCTTAGGCCATATTTTATCCGAAGAGGGTATTTCTGTTGACCCGTCAAAGGTGCCGGAGGTTCTAGACTGGAAGGCCCCGACTTCAGTGCACGAAGTCTGGAGTTTTCTCGGTCTAGCTGGATATTATCGGCGCTTTATTCCAGACTTCTCCAAAATAGCTAAGCCTATGACCAAGCTACTGCAAAAAGATGTGAGGTTTGTGTGGTCCGAGGAGTGTGAAGTTGCTTTCACCACTCTACGCCATTTGCTGACCACCGCTCCCGTTCTGGCACAGCCTGACATTGAAAAGCCATTTGATGTCTTTTGTGATGCATCTGGTACTGGCCTAGGTTGTGTACTTATGCAAGAAGGCCGAGTTATTGCCTATGCTTCTCGGCAGCTGAGGAAACATGAAGCCAACTACCCTACTCATGACCTAGAGTTAGCAGCAGTTGTACATGCGTTGAAACTCTAGAGACATTATCTGCTGGGTAATCTTTGTCACATTTACACTAACCATAAGAGCCTCAAATATATCTTTACACAACCCGAGCTGAATATGAGACAAAGAAGATGGCTGGAATTGATAAAAGACTACAATTTAGAAGTGCATTATCACCCAGGAAAAGCCAATGTTGTAGCCGACGCTCTTAGTCGGAAACAACATGTTAGACCTCTCCTAGAGGAAGGCTTCAATTTATTGCATCCTGTGGTCTTGCAGAACATCATAGTCAGCTGCTCGTTAGAAAGTCAAATCATAGAGCTCCAAAAATCTGATCCTGGTATTTTTCATATCAAGAGAAAAATGCAAGAGCAAGACACCAAGCATTTCCAGGTAGATGAGAAGGGTGTACTGTGGTTTGACGATCGACTAGTTGTACCCAAAGACCGTGATCTACGCAATAAAATTTTAGAAGAAGCTCATTCTTCCAAATTGTCCATTCATCCGGGGAGTAGTAAAATGTACCAAGACTTGAGACCTCGTTTCTGGTGGACCAAAATGAAGAAAGAGATAGCAGCTTATGTGGCAAGGTGTGATACTTGCTGCAGGGTAAAGGCAGTTCACCTCAAACCTGCAGGTTTATTGCAACCCTTGTCGGTTCCAGGTTGGAAGTGGGAAGAGATCAGCATGGATTTCATTGTTGGACTTCCCCATACTCAAAAAGGACACAATTCCATATGGGTGATTGTTGACCGTTTGACCAAGTCAGCTCATTTTATTCCTGTACACTCTACATACCGACCATCCAACTATGCTGAGTTGTACTTCTCTCAGATAGTTAAATTGCACGGAGTGCCTCGCACTATTATTTCTGATAGAGGTCCTCAGTTCACTGCTCGCTTTTGGGAGCATCTACATTCACTCCTTGGTACAAAATTGGTTCGCAGTTCAGCCTATCATCCTCAAACCTCCGGACAGACTGAGCGGGTGAATCAAATCTTAGAGGATATGTTGAGGGCATGTGTTATATCTTCCAAGGGTCCATGGGAGAAATGGCTACCCTTAGCTGAATTCTCGTACAACAATAGTTATCAAGAGAGTATCCAAATGGCTCCTTTCGAAGCTTTGTATGGCCGCAAATGTAGAACTCCTCTAAACTGGGTTGAACCCGGCGAAAGGAGGTACTACGTAATTGACTTTGTCAAGGAAGCCGAAAAGCGAGTTCTCCTGATCCAACAACACATGAGAGCTGCCCAGGCTAGACAGAAAAGTTATGCTGACCGAAGAAGAAAGCCAATCAAGTTTGAAGTAGGTGACTTTGTGTACCGAAAGGTATCGCCCATGAAGGGAGTAAATCGCTTTGGTGTTAAAAGAAAGCTTGCCCCTAGGCATGTGGGTCCCTACCAAATCATTGAGAAGAGTGGCAAGGTAGCTTACAAAGTACAACTACCTCCCGAAATGAGAGCTATTTTCTCCGTATTCCACGTGTCTCAACTTAAGAAGTGTCTTCGTGTGCCCGAAGAGAGAGTTCAATCAAGAGATATCAAGTTGCAGTCAGACCTATCTTATGAAGAAAAGCCTATACAAGTTCTTGATGTCAAAGAACGAGTTACTCGTGGGAGAGTGATCAGACTTTTTAGAATTTTGTGGAACCATCAAAATGAGAGAGATGCCACTTGGGAAAGGGAAGATTATTTACAAGTAACTTATCCCTCATTCTACGAAAAATGGTACGTCTTTCAAATCTCGGGACGAGATTTTTGTAAGGGGGGAGGGCTGTAACACTCCTAGTGTTAGCTTGCATGTTAACCATGAGCATTGCATTAACATAAGCATCATCATGCTCATTCATAAGCATCTATCATGATCACATGTCATCTTATGTATACCATGTATGATTGAATTGCTTGTGTGACTTGAATTGAGTGACTATAAGGGGTAGACAATGCAAACAATTGTACATTGTCTTCCAAAATACCTCAATCATGTTTATAATATCATTTGGAACAAAGTTCATGTTGAAGGTTTTGGCCAAAAATGCCCCTAAGTCATGGTTAACCCTAGAATGACCTTTTTGACCCCCTAGACCTCTTTTCAAAGATGTTTTATGAAACTGGTGTTAGAGACCTTGCATGTCTTTGACACCTGAAACAAAGTTGTAGAGAATTTCACAAGCTACAAAAGTTATGTTGATGACATTTTATGAAAAAGCTTAGAACACATCCAAAAATTGCTCACAAGCCAAACATCAGGACTGATTTCATACTTAGCCGAATTTGGCTAAGTGTTGGATCACGCAGTTTCGACCAAGGGTGATTGGGAGCCTTGTAGTTTGAAATCCAGACCGAGTTAGGCTCTGATCCTGTAATCAAAGTTGTAGAGCTCCTATAGCTCTATCCAGAGGATCAATTCCCAGCCAAAACCATTGATTGAGCTGAGAGTAAAACGTTGACGAAGTTTGAGTTTCAGTCACTGTTGGCGACGACTGAATCACGCGATTCAGTTTCGTCAGAAACCGTCCGCCGCCGCGTGTCCGGCTAGGTGTCGGCCGTACGCCGTTGACGACCCCGCCTGTCAGCCCTGACGTCGTCCACAAGATGCCACGCACCGAGTGGACGCCTCAGACGCGCTCTCCACCCGCTCAGTGCCTCCCATTCCACTCCGCCGTCGCCTCAGGGAGCTCCGCCGCGTTTCGGCGAGCTCTTCCGGCCGTTTCACCGCGTCTCCGGCCAAGCCAGTCCGCTCAGAGCTCTGCCTCGATGTCCTCTACCTCGACGTCCACTCCATTCCCTTAGCCGAGCACCGGTGAGGTCACATTGTCATCTCTGTCACGAGCTTCACCTCGCCGAAGTTCACAGAGATCACCGACAACGTGGCCAGACCTCTCTAGTTCAACTCTGGCCGTGATTCTTCTTCCTATAGCTTCGCCTTGAACTGCACTTGCTCGTCCACAACCTCTACCGCGTCGCCATTGCCTGGATCCGCCGGCGTACCGCCGCGCAGCGCCGCCGCTCCGCCATTCCCGACGGCGAGCACCCTAGAGTCAAGTAGAGCGTGGGTAAAGTAGGTCAACCGAGTCGCCTTGATGAGAGGAACACGTAGATGCCCTTGGATCCGGCCGAGACCTCGTTGTCGTTGAGCTTCGCCGGCGACGAGCATCTCCTCTTCTCTGTCTCACTGACGCGCGGGTCCCGGGTGTCAGCCTCTCCTCTCTCACCCCTGTGGTCACTGTTTTCGCAGAGCCAATGCTGTTTTTGTAAAATTCATATCTGGAGTTTTAGAGATCCAAATGACATGGTTCCAATTTTGCTAGGTTCCAGCATAAGTCTAGTTTTTAATAAAAATATGAAACATGCCATGTTTTTGCAGAAATAAATAGATATGAATTAATCTTGGATTTTTAATGGGTAATTATATCTTAAAATCTTTTGATCTGCTGGCCATGAAAATTTAGGGTACTGTTAATTAGGATATGAATAGGCTCTGGTAAATTTATCATGATTTTTGGAAGCCTGGGTGAGGAGTTAAAAATAGTTCTTGCTTAAATAGGAGATTCTTGTGACATTTTTAATAAATAAGTTATAGCTCCTTTTGTGATGAAACTTGCTGAGTGTGGTACTTATGTGTAGACAAAGCTAGGAAAAATCTGAAATCTGTTGTTTGACACATTTTTATGAGGTTTCACATTTATGCCTTGCATGCCTTTGCTAGCTTGTTATTTTTGTATCTCACAATATGTATGTGCAGATGTTCTAAAAATTTTACAGCGATCTTATGTCAGCATAAGGAGCTTGCTGTAATTTTCTTAGGATTTTTGGAACAATTGGATTGCATGTTCATTAAAACACGTTAATAATTAAATAAATAAAAAAGGTGAGGATAGAAATGGTTTTAGACCTTGCCATGATGTTTTCCGGTGTTTCTTAGATATGTTCTACCTACTGGTGCAATTGAATTATTGATACATTCTCAATATGTGTAAAATATTATTTTAGCTATTTTTGCCTTTCCTAGAGCATTTCTGTACAGCTGATAGCAAATGATTAAGAACTAATTGAAGATGATGTTTTCTGGGAAACTTGTCTACAACAAACTTGTAGCTAACTTACTGATCTACTTCGTGTCCAAATTTCATGACATTTGGTTGAGTAGTTTGAAAGTTGTGCATGTGGCAAGTAGCTGCTGCAAAGTGCTTGCTCTGTGGAATTTCCAGAGCAGCCAGTCAACTTTATAGGTTTTAGCATATTTAAGTTGGGAATCAGTCTGGGTTGTCTAAAAGTGAATTGTGGACAATTTGCTAAGCTTTCGAGAAAGTACTTGCTTGCTTAGTTTGGTTAAAATATGCTTGAGTTATGGCTGAAGCTTGTGACTGGTTGGTTTGCCTACTAAACCAGTGGCTGAGTAGGAGTAGCTAGAAATTGTTTAACTTGTCTATTTAGTCTCTCTACCAGAGAAGAAGTATCCACTTACTCGTTAGCCCATGTTTCACTTAATCTTAAGGGTTATGCTCATGTTATACCTTGTTTATGTCCATTTGGATCCTCGTCATGACATCATGCATCATATGAGCATTCTCTATATTCATCTCCTTGTCATGCATACATAGGTGTACCCAAGGGAGTAACGGTGCTGGAGTTCAAGCTGCCGGAGCCGGAAGGACAGCAAGGGGAGCTACCTCAAGGAGCTGAGGAGGAGGAGGACTTGCCGGAGTGCCCGGACCATCGTCCCTCTATTTACGTTGAAGGCAAGCCCCGGAGCATTATAAGCCTCCTACTATTTTATTATCATATTCAGCTATCAAATGACTATGGTTATATATTGTTGCATTAAGTAGTAGGCGTTGATATGACACCCTTGCTGCATAATGACTACCTTGTCCACCTTAAACATTACCAAAGTAGGTCCAGGATCGAAGAAATGCTTAGCCATGCTTAGTTCGGTAGAAGCCAGGTGATTTCCTGTCACCTGCAAGAATTAGGTGGATGATTATCACGGTTGGCTATATTTGCTATCGTGGAAATAACCTTGTGCTAATAATGAACTTGAGACCGGGCGGGACGATGATAGTGCAGCAACAAGGCATGGGGGTCTTGGGTGTGAACCTATCCCCGTTTGTGTCGTTTAAGGACCGAATCGCTGTACGTCCCCGTGTCATGTTGAACGCATGCCTATCACTTAGTTGGCCGGATAAGTCGTTCCGACCGCGAAGCCTACGAGTGCAACTCCAGCCGGATACCCTGATCTGGTTAAAGTGCGCACCCCGGTTGGTAGTAAGGATGTGCGGGGAGTCAATGGCGTAAGACCGAGGTGTCAGGTTAGAGTCCTAACCCTGGCAGATTGGCGGTCCCTGGGGGTGCGGCGCCATACGGACCCGCGAATTGGTCCGGAGTTGTGCTAAAGGTGATCCGAGATGCCGTCATGAAGTATGCTTGGGTGAGTGTTAGGAATACCCCTCCAGCTGGATAGGAGTCGATTCGAATCGCCGTCTCTCCCGGATAGTGAGAACTTGACTTGGGCAGCGGCAACGTAGAATTCACTAAATAAACTTAATGGTTATGATGAGAATGTTGATAGCTATGTGATAATCCGGATATGGTTATTATTGTAATGCTTAAAGACTCAAGTGTATGCTTAGAGCAGGTGCTAATCTAGTGGATAGTCGCTAAGTAATGAACTTGCTGCTGAATTATGATACATGAATTACTTACAACAAAGGCTTTTATGCAAAAGGTGAGTCAAACCAGTCCACAAAGATCAGCCTTGCATACTCCTTGGTGTCACTTTATTTCTGGTTTATGACGGGTAAGTCTAGCTAAGTACATTCTCGTACTCAGGGTTTTATTTACCCTGTTGCAGATGATGTCGTTTACCACGGCTACTGTGCTAAGTGTCATCACCCGGCTGCGGATGATGAATAGATCATGGGCGTGATCACCTCCTTTATCTTCAGTTGTGCTTTTGTTGGGACTTGACCATGGAACTGGCATGTATTATAAATTGAGTTGTTGTTGTTTCAAAACTACTTTGTTTCCACTACTGCTATGGTTTGTAATAACCACATTAAACTCTGATGTGATGTAAAACTATGTTCTATGATGAATGTTGTAATCTGTGATGGTGATGCTTGATCATGTACGATCTTGGTTGTATGTTGGTTGAATCGAGATCTTTTGAGATTTCGTCGGACTACCGGGTTTATATGGGTTCAAGTCCATTGGCTCGACTGCCTCCGTGGTCGCTAATTCACTTGAATTCTTATAAATTGGACGGTTTTGTTACACCCAGTAAGCTGTCACAAATATTTTTCTCAATATGCATGACATCTAGATTGTGACGTATAAGCAATGAATCCCAGTAAGGAAGCTGAAAGAAAATACTCTTCTTCCTCCACTTGTGCCACCTACTTTCTTCATCGCGTTGCTTCCTTTTCCTTGTTTCCTTTCCAAAAGGAACTTGCTCAAAACTTTCATATTGCTGCCTAACCTGCTCACCGCTGAGCGGCACTGGAGCTTCTCTAGTTTCCGTCTTATTATTGAAGCTGACCCTATTCCTTCGCCATCTATGGTTCCGGGGCAAAAATCGGCGATGTACCAGATAGCAATGCTTTGAACCATATTTTAACCATAGGTAATCAGTATCCTTGTGACAGTAAGGACATGCAAACTTACCTTTCGTGCTCCATCCAGATAACATCGCATATGCAGGGAAATCTTTAATTGTCCATAGCAGGATTGCATGTAGATCAAAATTCTCCTTTGCCTTCTCGTCCCATGTAAGAATTCCTTTAACCCATAGATCATGTAGCTCGTCGATCAAGGGTTGCAAATATACATCAATGTTCACTCCAGGAGACTTCGGCCTAGGTATCAACATTGACATCATCCAATAGGGTTGTTTCATACACAACCAAGGAGGCAGGTTATATGGAATCAATATTACAGGCCAACAAGTGTAATTAACATTGATCATCCCAAATGGATTAAAACCATCTGATGCAAGTCCCAATCTAACATTTCGTGGATCTAAAGAAAATTTCTCATTCCTTTCATCCACATGCTGCCATGCTAATGAGTTTGCTGGGTGCCGCATTTTACCATCACAAATTAATTCATCCTTATGCCATCGCATCAATGCTGATGTTTCTTCATGCATATAAAATCTTTGAAGACTTGGAAAGTACCTTAGTACTTTGCAAGGACTGCGCTGCTTTGCACCACCACTTTCGCTAGACTCGGCAATCTCATCAGAATTTGTGTCCTTCTGCTTCCACCTACTCTCACCACATGTTGGACATGTGTCCATATCAGCAAATGCTCCACGAAATAATACACAGTCATTCATACAAGCATCAATCTTAATGTATGTGAGGCCAAGGTCATGAATCATCTTTTGTCCTCTCTTTAGAGTTGATGGTATACAATGTCCTGGGGGGAGCGCATCTGATATTAGTTCAAGTGCTTGCTCTGTAGAACGGTTAGTCCATCCATTCATGCACTTAAGCTGAAACAATCTGACCATGAAAGATAACTTGGTGAGCAAGGAACCTGGAGCCAACTTTTCCTGAGCTTCTTTCAACAAAGCAAAAAATTTCTTTGCACTCTCATCTGGCTCTTCATTGTTATTACCACTGGAAGCACCCCTAATTAAGGCAGACAACAAATTGTTGGCAGATGATGCATCATTTTCTGTGACTACATCCAGATCACTATCTTCATTCCGACATGTAGCATTATTCTTTTCTTTCACAAAATCCTCATTGAACCCTTTAGTCAACAAGTCCATGTGTATCCGGGATCTTGTTTTGTAGATGACCCCACGACACTTTGAGCAAGGACATGATGCAGTTTTTGATGCATAGTTGCCAACGAAAATAGTATCAAGAAATTTCTCGACTCCTTGTTGCCACTCAACTGATGATCGAGGCAACAACATCCAACTCCAATCACGATCGGATGCCATTATATCTTCAAAATATCACAAGATCGACTTAATACCCGCAATGCATTATTTCAATCTATTAACACATTAACCTACAAATATACAAAAACAGAAAAATCTATATATACATGGTATCTAGCATATAGAAATAAACCTAAACTTCTCAACTTTGGTTAATATTATCTTACAACGCTATAAACTATGCCAACCACGTAATGGATCAATGCAATAATGTGTAAACCATATACATACATGAACCCTCTCTTGTTGATCGATGATGGACAGTCGACTGGCCGTGGAAGGACTGAAGATGGCCAGCGAGGAAAGTCGGAGACGTCTTCGACAATGGCTGAGTGCTGCAAGGGAGAAGGGGCCTGGGCACTGTGCCTGCAAGGGAAGCCGGCCAGCCGCCAACGATGGGAAGGAGACACCACCGCTACACTCGCCCAGGGACGGAGACGCCGCCGCTGGAGTCGTGCAAGGACAGGGACGACGCACTCTAGAAAGACACGATCGATCTCTCATCATGAAACGATATTAGTTAGATCCGGTTTCAATATCTAAAAGGGCTTTATAGAGGTTTTAAACACCTTTTTGTCAAAAATATACACAGATGCATGTATGGTGTAGTGGTGAAAACGGTTGCTATGAACTTGAAGGTCCCAAGTTCAAATCCTAAGTGTTGCATCTTTTTAAATATTTTTTCCGTGACCATTGTTAGCTTCAAGGATTAAGTATTGCAACGATGTAGTCGCAGCTAATTAATCTGCATAATTTTTTTGCAACGCAAGAGATACGTTGCACAATAGACGTGTATTCACCACCATCAACTAAAGCGTTGCAATATGTATAATCTATTTGCATCCCAAGCGATAGGTTGCAACATAGCCGTGCCTTCGCCACCATCAACTAAAGGCGTTGCGATATGTATAATCTATTTGCAACGCAAGCGATAGGTTGCAACATAGCCGTGCCTTCGCCACCATCAAATAAAGCGTTGCAATATGATCTAAGTATTGCAACCCCACTAATATTCAACGCAACGCACATCCAATCGTGGCAAAAAAGAAGACTTATTGCAACGATCTTCAGACTTAGTACCACAATACAATTTACGTGGCAAAAAGCCCAGCTATCGCAACCAAAAATGTAATCGGTTGTGAGAGCACGGCCTATTGCAACTAAATCACATCATTGCATTAAAAACGCGTGGCAAAAGGGTCAAAAGTTTGCACAGACCACAACCGAGACCTAAGCAGACTCTAATGCGACTCGAAAGGAAGAAGGAAGGCTAGGACGGAGCAGCGGCGAGGTTCGTCGGAGTCGGGGTCGCGACGGCCGTGAACCTGATGACGGCAACTCGCGAAATGCAGCTCACCTCGAGGAGATCTCGTCCAACCAAGGGGTGGAGAAGATGGAGGAGCTCGAGGCAGACTTGGAGATGCTCGGAGGCGAGGTGAGACGCGAAGACGCGCACGGGCGAAGCTCACGGAGTCGCGCGCGAGAGAGGGAGGGAGAGAACGGACGAGCGCTGGGTGAGTGCGGTGTGTTGTGGCATCCATGATGGCGTTGACGACCTGATGAGTGGGGCCAACACCGGCGTACGGTCGACAAATGGCAGCCAAGTGCTGCGCTGGTCGGCCACGACGGCGAGCTCGGCTACGATTTAGACAAAACGATGACCGACTGAAACCAAAACTTTGGCCTCGATTAACTCCTAAACCGATCGATGATTTTGCTGGCTAATTGCACCATGCTGTAGAGCTACATGAGGACTCCAACATTGCTTACAAGATCAAGACTTGATTCGGCCTAGATTTCAAACTGGGAGCTAAACAAAACACCTTCGAGCAAACTGGTATGATCCCAGACTTAGAAAATTTTCTAAGTGTTGGAAATAGCCCCAAATGGCCTTGTGGTTCACTTTTGAGCTAGATGTGGTCATTTTCATGAGATGGCCATAAAACAACTTTTGTTCCTAATAAATATTGCTACAACTTTGCTGTAGAAAGTTTTGACATGCAAACATTTTATAAAACACTTTTTAAAAGCCTAAGCAAAAGAGGTTTCTAGGGCATATACAAGGAGGTATGACTTAGGTGCTTAATTTGGAGAAGTTATCAACATGAACATTGTTCCAAAAGTCAAATTAAGCATAGATAAACTAATTACCAAGGCATAGCACACAAATATGAGCATGACACAAGCAAACATAAGCATATAAAGCATATTTAGGCAATTTAAGTCACATTTTTGCATGAAATGACATGACCCAAGGTAATTGATGATCATGGTATGCTTATAAAGATGATGATGCTCATGTTATGCATGTGAACGATGCAACCATAACACTGTGGTGTTATAGCCCTCCCCCCTTACAAAAATCTTGTCCCGAGATTTGGAAGCTTACTGATTTTCGAAGAAGGTTTTATAAACTTCTTTTAGATAGTCCTCTGTTTCCCAAGTGGCATCTTTCTCCCCATGGTTACTCCACAACATCTTGTAGAACTTAACCACACGATTACGAGTTACCCTTTCCTTGCGGTCAAAAACCGCTATAGGTTTCACCTCATACACCAAGTCAAATTTCAACTTGATATCCCGAGTTACCACTCGTTCTCCCGAAACACGAAGGCACTTCTTCAATTGTGATACGTGAAAGACAGGGAAAATAGCCCGAAGCTCAACCGGTAGTTGAACTTTGTACGCTATGTTCCCTTTTCTCTCGAGAATCCGATAGGGCCCCACATAACGAGGTGCAAGCTTTTGCTTGACTCCGAACCTTTGTACGCCTTTCATTGGAGACACCTTGATATACACATGGTCACCGATTGCAAACTCAATTGGCTTCCTTCTCTTATCAGCATAACTTTTCTGATGAGCTTAAGCAGCTTCTAGATGTTGCTGGATGGTACGAACTTGCTGCTCTGCTTCGTTCACGGAATCGATGCCATAATACCTTCGCTCCCTGGATTCCACCCAATTCAACGGGGTTCGACACTTTCGACCATACAGGGCTTCAAATGGAGCCATCTTGATGCTCTCTTGGTAACTATTGTTATAAGAGAACTCAGCTAATGACAACCACTTTACCCATGAACCTTTTGTAGAGAGAGCACATGCCCTCAACATGTCTTCTAGGATTTGGTTAACCCGTTCAGTTTGGTCGGCCGTTTGAGGATGATAAGCAGAACTACGAACCAAGTGAGTACCAATCTGCTCATGAAGACACTCCCAAAAACGGGCAGTGAAGTGTGGTCCACGATCTGATATGATAGTTCGAGGCACACCATACTGACGGACAATGTGCTCGAAGTACAACTCTGCATACTGATGTGGACGATAGTCAGTTCGAACTGGAGTAAAACGAGCAACCTTGGTCAAACGGTCTACAATCACCCAGATAGAGTCATAACCCTTAACAGAAGTTGGGAGTCTAGAGATAAAATCCATACTAACTTCTTCCCATTTCCAACCAGGAATGGGCAAGGGTTGAAGTAAGCCTGCTTTCATGTGAACTGCTTTCACACGACAACAGTTATCACATCGAGCGACAAAACCAGCAATCTCCTTTTTCATCTTTGTCCACCAAAACAGAGGTTTCAGATCCTGATACATCTTGCTACTACCAGGATGGATAGACAACTTGGATGAATGAGCTTCAGATAAGATCTGATTTCGTAGCTCACGGTCTTTTCGGACCATAAGTCGATCTTTGAACCATAGGATTCCGTCCTCATCAACTTGGAAATGCTTGGTATCTTCCTCTTTCATTTTCCTCTTTATATGGTAGATGCCTACATCTGTTTGCTACAATTCGATGACTCGATTGCGAAGAGAACTCTCCAGAGCAATCTGGTTGAGCACAAGCGGGTGCATAAGATGTGACAACGATGGACCTTCCATATGAACTGAATGACAGTGCGCTTTTCGTCTCAAGGCATCTGCAACCACGTTTGCCTTGCCCGGATGGTAGTGCACTTGCAGATTATAATCTTTAATCAACTCAAGCCACCTTTGCTGACGCATGTTCAATTTAGGTTGAGTGAAGATGTACTTGAGACTCTTATGATCAGTGTAGATTTTACACAGATTACCCAGCAAATAGTGCCTCCAGATTTTTAACGCATGAACAACTGCAGCCAATTCTAAGTCATGAGTAAGGTAATTGACCTCATGCTTCCAAAGTTGGCACGAGGCATACGCGATAATGCGACCTTCTTGCATCAACACACAGCCCAAGCCGATACGAGACGCGTCACAAAAGACATCGAAGGGCTTCTCGATATCGGGTTGAGCTAGGACAGGTGCTGATGTCAGCAATGTCCTCAACTTGTGGAATGCCTCTTCACATTCCGGCATCCACACAAACTTCTCATCCTTCTGAAGTAGACGAGTCATAGACTTCGATATTTTTGAGAATTCCGGAATGAAACGACGGTAATACCCAGCCAGACCAAGAAAACTCCAAACCTCGTGCACCGAAGTTGGAACCTTCCAATCCAGCACTTCCTGCACCTTAGCCGGATCCACCGATATGCCTTCTTCAGATAAGACATGGCCTAAGAAAGGTACTTTCTTCAGCCAAAACTCGCATTTGCTAAACTTAGCATAAAGCTGATGCTCACGCAAGCGCGCCAACACTACACGCAGATGCTCTGCATGCTCTTCTTCATTGCGAGAATATACCAAGATATCATCGATGGGGACCACCACAAACTTGTCCAATTCGGGCATGAACACCGAATTCATGAGATACATGAAGTGAGCAGGTGCATTCGTAAGACCGAAGGACATGACGAGATACTCATACAACCCATACCTCATCGAGAAAGCTGTCTTAGGTACATCTTCAGGACGGATCTTGATCTGATGATACCCAGATCGCAAATCAATCTTGGAGAATACCTTGGCTTTGGACAACTGATCAAACAAGATATCAATGCGAGGAAGAGGGTATTTATTCTTGATGGTCACCACATTCAGGGGACGATAGTCCACACACATGCGCAAGGACTGATCCTTCTTCTTCACAAGATAGCCGGACAACCCCAAGGAGAAGAACTAGGACGAATAAGACCCTTCTTCAACAACTCATTCAGCTGGGTCTTAAGATCAGCTAGCTCATTTCGTGGCATTCTATATGGTCTTCTAGAGATAGGAGCAGTACCTGGAAGCAATTCAATTTTGAGCCCCACTGTTGACGGTCCTTAAGTACCAAATATAATCATCAAATAAATAAAGAAAAGGATCCAAATGCAACAAACACCCAGACTTAGGGTTTTATCTGACAGAATTTCACGAGTTTTGGTGTTTATCTATTTCTGCAGGGGGTTATGAGGAAATATGGAGGAAAGGCCCACACGTCGGGTTTACATAGAGATATTAACGTGCCGTGCAATTTTCTATCATCTAGAAGACTCCAGAAGCCACGGGAACAAAGCGAAAGCCGAGAGGGCTCAGGGACAGGGCGCCCGCCCAAGTCCTTACGGCACCCGCCCACCTATTTCGGCCAATCACTCTCAATCTCGCGGATTATGCTCCACCGACCTAAAGGATCAATAATAACCGTTCAGTCAATGTCGGTTTGATCCGACGGCCTAGGTTCACTTGAGGGGACTATATAACCAGACCCCCTAGCCCCTGGAGGAGGCACCCCTTGATCATTATTCATTATTCATAGACAGAGCAAAAGATAGGGTTTGGAGATGAGAGTTCTCCTCTCATCTCTAAACTAGACTAGATCTAGATAGTAGCGAGATGGAGAGTGAAGGAGGATTAGAGGAGAGGCCAGCCTGTCGCTTCTTCCTCCGGTTGTACTTCATCATGATCAAGCTCTAATCAAGCTTGCTCATGGGATGACTCTGGTAATCTACTTCTTATTTCAATATTCAATTACTATCCATGTATGTTCTGGTTCACAACTCTTTTGAGTACTTTAATCTATAGGACACTATAGGTGAGAGTTGTAGTATAGGTGTAAGCGTGGTGCTTAGACCTAGATTACTTGTGGATATCCCCTGTGTAGCTAGATCGTGTGGTAGGCCGCGTAGGTGACAGTTACGTTGGTCCCCTGGAGTCCACCTCTTGTTAGCAGGACGGGTTGGGTTTATCGGCCTATGGATAAGCATCCTTTGTGGTGTATTCTTATCACGTGGTTCCTCCCAGACATAGACATACCTCTTTGAAGTGGAGAAACCATAGTTATCCTCTCTATTCTCCTACCATCGCCCATATACTAGATTACTCTACTCTCTATTCCCATATTATCACCCATTGTTATCTTACCTTTAATATTGTTCTTATTCAATTCTACCATCTTTCCTATTTACACTTATCTATTTATCTTGGTTAAGTTAGAGCGTAGTTGGTTCTCCCGTTTCCCTGTGGATACGATAAAACCTTTAACCGGGTAAAAGCTACAACGGTATCCGTGCGCTTGCGGATTTATCTGTGTGCGTATAAATACCATAGTACACTCTAGTGCCATGCTGGGGATGACAACCTAGTATTCAAGTGGTGTTAGCAAGTGTCAACAAGCATTTTTGGCGCTGTTGCCGGGGAAACGTTTGTTGAGTTGACTACGAACTAGCTTAATCATTTTCTAAAAAAATAAAAATATATATATATATATATATATATATATATATTTCCTTGTATCCTTTGCCTCATCTCTACTATTCTTTCTTCTTATCTAATCCTTGATCTCTGGTCTATCATGAATTCAAACATGTCTATCTATGAATTCCATAGACCTATGGGCACATATCTCGAACCACCAAAGTCTTCAAAGCCTATCATAGCATCTAGTTTTGAGATAGACCCCGAATACATAGAATTTGTTCAAAAACAATCTTTCTCAGGAGAAGGTGAGGAAAACCCATACACACGCCTAAGAGAGTTTTATCGAGTCTGTGACCTCCTTCGCATAGAAGGCATGTCTGATGAGACCCTTAAATGGAAGCTCTTTCCGTTCTCTTTAACAGGAAAAGCTAGACATTGGTACAAACTCAAAGTAGAGAGTGTTCATGGAGATTGGAAGGAGTTATATAATAGTTTTCTTTTAAAATATTTTCCAATCTCCAAAGTGGCGGAACTTCAGCGTGAGATTATTTCTTTTAGACAACTGGAAGAAGAATCTCTTGGCAAATCATGGGACCACTTTATTAATCTTACTCTCACTGGCCCAAAGCTTTCTATTCTAGAAGAAGTTCTTCTAATTCACTTTTTCGAGGGCCTTAGTAGGGAAAATAAGCAAACCTTGAATATAGCCTCTAGAGGATCCTTCTATCACCTACCTGCTAGTGAATCTTGGAATTTGATTGTTTTAATGAGCGGAAAGTCTCCTAGCTTTTATATCCCTGAGAAAGAGAAAGAACCAGTTCCTAGACAAGAAGAAGTTTCGATAGCCAGATCACAACCACTTAAATTCTAAACTTTAGCTATCGATCCTAAACCATCAATACCCCAAAATTCTCCAAGGGAGGAAGGAATTCCGACCTTAAATCTTTCAAATACTGATGGTTTAGACTTCTGGTTCCATAAGAGACCTTCAAGCAGGGATAATTCAAATCCTTGCAATAATGTTTCTCTTAGAGAATGTCCTAGTTCCTGTTATGAAGAAGTCGAGGATGACATATCAAGTGAAGGAGAGCTAAGCCATATAGAAAATTCTAACACCTCCCCTTTCCTGATCACAAGTTCTAAATGGCTAGAATGTGTAGAATGGATGGATAAGGAAGAAGCCTTAATGGATTCTAACTTTGGCTCAATTTCAAATGGTGAGTTCTTGACTCCCTTTGAAGATGAGATTTATCCAACTACAGAAGAGGACATAAGTGAGACCAATCCAGGAGAAACTCCGAACATTCAGATTGGAGGCGAAGATAACATTAATGAGCATGGAATTTATTTCATAGCCACTTCGTTTACTCCATGCTCATATGCAACATCTTCCCAATCTATTGGTCTCTCCAACATCACCATATTTGAGATCTCCAACCCCCTCTTCCTTTCTATTTATAAAAAATTTAAAAGGGCGGTTGTCGATGCATATGTCTATAATAAATATTGCAGATCTCGTTGAGTTGATCTTGGTATAGGTCAGCGTTGGAAGGGAAACCACTTTGCCGACTAAATTGATGGTTTCCCAAGGACAAGCTTGGTGTCCTAAAATAAGCACTGATCAGATCGTAACATGAGCTTTTAATTATTTACAACATTACCTTGTGTATTGAGCATATAAGTATAATGGTAAAAATATTCCTTCAGGTATTCTTGTCACTAACCTTTCCAGGATTGGAGCAAGAAGATCGGATGAATGACAAGCACAAGGTATGTCCAACCAATCATCATGCAATACTGAATTAAATTCATCCAAACTTGAATTCTGCAAAATTCAAGCTTGGGGGAGTACTTTACATAAAAACATCCTTTGCCATGTTGCTATGCTGGTTGTCCCTACCTTTAAAGACATGCTCAATTTGTTAAATACTAATCACACTACTTCATCTCCACTTGAGTAGATCTCTATAAATGTTGTCATGTTACCTTTGTCTATTTACTAGCAAGTGTTGGTTTGGAAGTACTCGCCATACTTCCATTGGCATTTAAATTAAGCATGGTGCTTTGGTTAAATAGCCTTCCTTAATCTGATTAGACATGGAGTCTAGTTTGGTTACTGAACTAAAAACTGCTTGAGTAGATATTGGTATATTTTGTCGGACTAACCCCTTGCAGGAAAACTTTCAATATCAACCTGGGAAGTCCTGAGATAAACGCAGATTGGAGACAAAGAGAAAGACATATGAAGTTTAACAATTTACACAAGGAAGACGTAGCTCATAAGAGATGATCCATGGAGGGTGCCACAAACACGATGCACAACCGCTAAGAAAGGAAAGCTTCCACAAGGTGATACTGTACCATCACTCTTCAAGTAAGGTAACATCTTAAGATACTTGACTATCACTTTTATAAGCTTCTCCTTGGTTCTGGCGTTCACATAAATAAAGAGACAAACATGTATGATTTACAACTCTAGATTAACCAACCCAATCGATTCAACATGTTTAGTCCTTCCACCTTTGTGATCCCACACTCCTAATCATATGAGCTAAAATGTTACACATACAATCTTTGAGAGATATAAAGAAAAAGACATATACATAGATAGATTATATTTCCATAAGGTTGAGCGATCTAATCTGACAAATATTTTAAATACTACACTCATGATCTTATTATCCATCAAATGGGTCTTGCTCACTATGCTTAAGGTTAGAAAAGAACAAATACACTTTTGGTTCTGTTGGTGTTTTCCACCAACAGGGCCCATGCACTTGATCTCTGCCTTGTCTATATGAGCAGGTACACTTCGAGCAAAACATGGAGAAGTTTTACAACTCCTGGACTCCACCCAGGGAAGGACCTGAATCTACGAGCACAAACACACTGAGCAAGGTACTGCCAACGCCGCACTTCGAACTGCTGGGCAAACGAAGAACATGGGTGACACCGTATCAAGAGGTGCAGACGTCAAGGTCCACACCTGAATCAAATGACGCACCTAAAGAATGAACACGGTGAGAAGTCTTGTTCAGAAGACTTAAAACATTAAACCCTCGCCGAAAGGTAAAATCGGTAGTTATCCATATTTATCCTTTCTGTATTCCCTTTTCCTTTTAATTACTTACTTTCCTTAAATGGCTTGTTAGTTAATCATGCTATCTTGAAAAAAAATAAAAATGTCAAAAATTGTAAGCCCCATGTGAGTATGCTCGTGACATAAAATCCATAAGTACATTCACTATGGTGGCATAAAAATAAAATAAATATTTTTTCTGCTCTATGAAATTAAAATATAAAAATAGAGAGTAGCATTTATTGAGGAAGCTCAACATGATAAAGGCAAAAAGATTTTATGCTAACACTTAACCAGTTCCACAAAGCTTTGTTGTCTATTTGAGCTCCACAAAATTTAAGGATCAAAGAAGACTAGCAGACGGAGGACATCCTAATCGTTGTCAGGGTGCTGCCGACATTCAAATACAGCTCCACCACCTGCTAGCTACATCAGAAGAAATTATGTCAAAATCCAGCTTGGGGGAGAGCACCCCCATTTATCCAGCTAAGTGTTTCTACTCGCGTTTATACTTTACTCCAATAATAAAAAGATGCATAATCATAAAAACCCAAATAAAGATTTTATGCTTATATATATATCTATGCTTAGTTTGCTAAATAAATAAATAAATAAAGTTTGCTATGAACCCTAATGATAAGCTCTCACATGGAAATGATGAATAGTTGCTCTGCCATGACTAGTTCTCAAAATTGAATTCTCTCCCAAGTTTAGGCATGACTGTTATGAATTAAGATTTGCTCTAAACCTGAACTTGTGGGAAGAGTACTTGATCAAAAGTCTAAGTCGTTAACAGATATGATATGGGAAGGTTGAGCTGCTATTTATCTATTCCTAGAGATGCTAGAACTCTGGAGAATTTTATTTCAAAAAAAAATCTTTAAAATATTGCATGATGAGTTCCTGTATGATGAGAGTTTAAAATCCTACCACAGCCATATATACATGCTTATTAGAATATGAACCATGCATTTACTTTTTACTGCTTATGAGCATTGAGTGTGGTCAAGCTGTGTAGACCCTTAGGAGCTTGTCATGCGGTTAAAATCAAGATTCACTTGCACGTTCACTCATACATGCTGCTTCTACTCCGGAAATACGCATCCACATACATCCACTCGTTTCCATCTCCAGATTCACCCAAAATTATTCTACTCCTACCCAGGAGAGAATAGCCAAAAACATTATCCTATCCCTGTTATTCCCCGTGAAATAAATGCTCCAGATATTTTGGTTATGACCACTTGCTACATTATTCTAGGAGGGTGAGTGCTCTAAAAAAGGAAAAAAAATACGAGGAAATAAAAAGGGGCAAGTGCCCAGAACCTCGAAGAAAAAGAAAAAGTGAGACGAGAGGTAAAAATGGACAAGTGTCCGACAGAAGAATTAGGGGTACAAGATACCCACCTGAGAGAAAAGAAAAAGAAAATATAGAGCATCTCATTCCCCTCAAAAAGCTTCAAAGTGCAAGAAAGGTATGTATCCCCTCAAAAGAGCAAACGTAAAATTAGACATTCACCATTGCTTTCACCATTATCACCATCATCACCATACACCATTCATTCGCCACACATGCACATCTTGATTTGACTTATTGACTTGTTTATCTAGATCCATGGTCTGACTATGCAATAAATGTCTTGTAAGTATGTATTAGCTGTCTCCCACCTATGAGCTCCAGATATCAAACCTTATTAGAGTAGGGTGAGAGAGAAGGCAATATCATTATGCCTCATACCACAAATACCACATACTGTGAGAGAAGGCATATATCATCTCTGCCTTGGTAAGGATCCAGAAATACCACACAAGAGAGACTAGAGAGAGTCATACAAGGAATCTCTAAGTTTTATTTAAAAATCTATAAAAACTCCAGAGCTATAGTTGATCAAGAACAAGAGACATGGCGCTTGACTTGACCGTTCTATCTTTTAACTGCTCAAGACACATGTGACGGTTGCAAGCCCCATGGTGAAAGGTAAAATAAGTAAGTTTTAAGTCTTAACAGTTTACCCTAACCCAGAGATGAGATCTTGTTTGAACGCATGTGTATCTTTAAGGCTTGAAACCACTGCAAAAACTCTTGATCCATCCTTGCTCAGGGACGAGCAAGAGGTAAGCTTGGGGGAGTATTGACGGTCCTTAAGTACCAAATATAATCATCAAATAAATAAAGAAAAGGATCCAAATTGAACCGACACCCAGACTTATGGTTTTATCTGACAGAATTCCACGAGTTTTGGTGTTTGTCTATTTATGTAGGGGGTATCAGGAAATATGGAGGAAAGGCCCACACGTCGGGTTTACATAGAGATATTAACGTGCCGCGCAATTTTCTATCATCTAGAAGACTCCAGAAGCCACGGGAACAAAGCGGAAGCCGAGAGGGCTCAGGGACAGGGCGCCCGCCCAAGTCCTTACGGCGCCCGCCCACCTATTTCGGCCAATCACGCTCAATCTCGCGGATTATGCTCCACCGACCTAACGGATCAAGAATAACCGTTCAATCAATGTCGGTTTGATCCGACGGCCTAGGTTCACTTGAGGGGACTATATAACCAGACCCCCTGGCCCCTGGAGGAGGCACCCCTTGATCATTATTCATTATTCATTATACTAGATCTAGATAGTAGCGAGATGGAGAGCGAAGGAGGATTAGAGGAGAGGCCGGCCTGTCGGTTCTTCCTCCGGTTGTACTTCGTCATGATCAAGCTCTAATCAAGCTTGCTCATAGGATGACTCTGGTAATCTACTTCTTATTTCAATATGCAATTACTATCCATGTATGTTCTGGTGAGAGTTGTAGTATAGGTGTAAGCGTGGTGCTTGTTGATATTTGGGAACGCAATAAGAAATTGATCCGCAAGCGCACGGATATCGGTGAGCACTTCACCCGGGAAATTATCCAGAGTATCGTATTTATTTTTTTACCACTAGGAGAAAGAGTGCATCTGACTAACCGGTCTATTACTACTAACCTTTAGGCACAAAGAATGTCTTTCGATGTGAGTGATAAATAGAGAAGACTGCAACCGTAGTCTCCTTCTAACCTTGGTAAGGATGATCTACTGTTCTAATGGGGAGGCTAACGGAATCTAGACACCACAAAGGATGTTCAACCCGCACCTATAAACCCTATCCTTCCTGCTAACGAGATGTGATCTACAAAGGTAGCTCGGAATTGTCACGTTCCTCACTACTACCACGGTCCAGCTAGTCAGGGAATATCTATGAGTACCCCAGCCTAAACACCATGTTTATGCCAGCAATGATTACTCTAAACTCTACGCGAAGAGATTAAAGTAAACTCATAAACTATAAGAACAATAAAACAAGAACTTACTAGAATTTAGAAGTCGAAATACTGAAGAATCCTAGGAGCAAGCTTTGGGTTAGGAGAACTTGATCCCGCAGGTACAAGCTTGGAGTAGACACCGACAGGCCGGGCTTCCTCCACTCTTCACCTCCACTCTATCTCTCTCAATCTAGTAGAAACTAGAAGATCTATTTCTACCTTACATTGATTGCTAAGCCTAAAAAGAAATATTAATTAGAGAAGAGGTTTTCCTTCGAGGGCACCCCTCAGTCTCTATGATAATTTCTTCATGTCTTCTCCAGGGGCCAGGGGGGCCTTGCTTATATAGTCCTCCCCTTCTATGCGTTTTTGGGTCGATAGCCGAGGTGGTACTATGTTTTTCTTGATCCAATAGGTCGGTGGAATATCCCGAACGAAAGAGTCCTGATTTGGCTCCAGCAGGGGGGCGGGCGCCCAGGCTTCCAGGGCGGGCGCCCTGGGCCTGGCCCAGTTTTGCCTCCGCTTCGGTCTCGTGGCTTCTGGAGTCTTCTAGATGAAGTAAAATTGCGCGGTGCGTTGATATCTCTATGTAATCCCGACATGTGGGCCTTTCTTCCTTATTTCCTGATAACCCCCCTGCAGAAATAGATAAACAACAAAACTCGTGGAATTCTGTCAGATCAAACCCTAATTCTAGGTGATGGTTGCATATTGGTTCATTCTCTTGTTTATTTGATAATTAAAATTGATACTTAATAACCGTCAACAAATACCCCCATACTTAGGCTTTTACTCGTCCTCGAGAAAAGGATGGTTAAGAACAATATCTGGGGTAAACATTTAAAACATTCTCTTTATATAATTGCAGGGTGTTAAAATTCCACTGTGTACCATAGTCAGGGAAGTTTATGATTAAGAGTAAAGATCCTTTCTTCTCGATCCTGTCACTTGGAGTTTTTGTATACTTTTGAAAGAAAGTTAGCATACCTTTTTATCCTCATAGGTTCTCTCAGATCACTCATTATCTTTTATATATATCTCACTGAGGCTGTTTTATTTTGCAAAAATTCTCAAGCATACTTACTCTGCATATATTGTCTGATCAAAATGGGATCCGAGGAGGGGAATGTCATACTCTTAGATCAAAGACTTTGAAAATTAAAAACTTTGTCAACTCTTGCTGGCATATTGCTTATTAGAGGGACCATGGGCTATCATTTTTTTTAAGTGGATACCGAGGTACCCCTAATTCTACTGCCGGACACTTGTCCATTTTTTTCTGCGAGGTTGTCGAGCACTTGCTCCTTTTTATTTCCTCGAAATATTTTTGCATAGCCCATGCCTCTAATGCAATAATACTTCGGAAGAGTGAATCTTACTGAAATAGTGTCTTGATCTTGGGAGCATGATAAATCTCTCAACAAGGGTCTAACTCATTTTGAACAAACTCAATACAGAGTAGATAGCTTTTATAATCATAATTAATATTTTTATTTTTATCAGGCATATAAAACACTGAGGATGGTAGCTAGAATTTTGAATATTTTGAAATAAATTCTCCAAGCAACAATGATATTAAGAATAAGAAACTCATACTCTACCATCACATATTCCATATTGACTTAAGTAACACAGGGTTTTAAAATGATTTTATAATAATCGTAAGTTTTCAGGAAATATCACAGATTGAGATTAATCATGATTAGAAATATTTTAATCTTTTTATTTTATCATGTCGGAAACAGTAATCTGCATAATTCAAAATAAATGTATGTATGAAGTAAAGTGTGCAGAGTGTGTACCTGAATCGTGGAGTGGTGTAGTCGGAGTGTGTTTGGCATGTTGAGGGATCTCCCCCATACTTGTTTTCTGCTTTCTTGCACAAAAATAAAGTAGAGACACACAAGACATAATAATAATAATAATAGTAGTAGTACTCTTTATTGATCTTGAGGCATTTAGTACAAAAGACTGATAACAAACTGATAGCAAACTAATAATAATAGCAAACTTAAACCGAATTTAAAGATAGACGACTAAAATGCATTGCCTCAAGGTCTAATCTAGATAACTTAGCGGAGCTCTAATTCCTTGATCTTCTTGTTGGCACTGGCAAGATCCTGCCTAAGGCCTAGTATAATGGTGTTGTGGTTAGAGAGCTGCCTAGTGAGAGAATTAACTGAGGACTGGAGATCTATGATAATTCTATCTAGCCTGCGAACTTCCTCATCAATATCCATTATAGTCTTGCGACGCTTGGGAGGTGTCTCAAAAGCATTGAGAGAATGCTTCGGGGCTGCCTTTGGAGGGATGAAACGGACTTTGGCTGCTCTAATCCCTTCAAAGTAAGGCCTTTCCTCCTCTGAAGTGTAGCGTACGCTGCTGATCTCGCCGCTCCGGTTGGTCTTGACTCCAACGACCCTCTCATTGGGTCTAGGTTGAAGGATTCTTGTGCCGATTGGCACCTTGATAGTGGTCTTCGTCTTGGATGATGGTCCTTTGAGGAGTAGGGGTTGTGGTGGTGCGGTGAGAACTGGTTGAGCATGGTAAGATTGGGCGGAGCTGCGTTGGCGTAATGGCATGGCTTCTAGCTGACGCTCTGTGTTGGCCGGGACGAGAGCACGGGCATCGGGGTCTTCCACTGGCTCCATGTTGAGGTTGAAGGGGACGACTTCCCAATCGTCGTGGTACTTGTCGGCCATTGGAGTAGCAAGGAACTAATAAAATTTTAATTGAAGTAGAGCTAATTAAGCTCTAATTAAAGGAGAGCTAATGAAGCTCTAGTTGAAGGAGAGAAAGCTTGGTGGCTTGGTGTTTGAAAACTGAGGTCTGGGGTCTGTTTATATAGGGGTCAAAAGGATGCCTCTATGGGTTGTTCGGGTTGCTCCCGTCAATGTGCGTGTGAAACTTTCCATCCGAGGGATTATTCGGATCACCCTAAGTGCATTTTCCATAACAGAGAAAGTCGGGACTGAGGGGGAATAGGGGCTGGGTGCCCGCCCACTTGACCTGGGCGCCCGCCCTCTCTCTGGCTCCTCTGTGGGCCCACTTCTCCGAGCACGTTTCTAGATGCGAAATTATTTAGAAAAATATATATATGACCCAAAACCATCAGACCAAAAGTGTCGGGCTCTAATTCTCCATGGGAAGGTAAAAATGGATTACGTCTATTTCTTCAAATTCCTCATTGGGCTCTAAAAATAATTTAAGACGTTGACCATTTACCTTGAATAACGTACCTTCGCTGTTTTGAAGTGTGATAGCTCCGTGGGATGATGAATTGATTACCTTGAATGGTCCTTCCCATTTGCTCCGGAGTTTTCCATGCCCAAAAAGCTTCACCCTAGAATTAAAAAGTAATACCTTATCTCCGGGTGTGAACTCCTTCTTCTTGATTCTCTTGTCATGCCACATCTTGACTCTTTCTTTGTAGATCTTTGAATTGTGATATGCCTTCTCTCGCCATTCTTCCAATTCTGATAATTGCATTCTTCTATAATCTCCAGCAACATCTAGGTCCATATTCCATCTCTTTATGGCCCAGTGTGCTTTGAATTCTAGTTCAACAGGTAGATGGTAAGTCTTCCCGTACACCAATTGGTATGGAGACATTCCAATTGGGGTCTTGTATGCTGTCCGGTATGCCCAGAGTGCATCGAGTAACTTGTCTTTCCACGCCGTTCCTATTTCATTTACTGTCTTCTGAAGAATATTCTTGATTTGTTTGTTGGAAGTCTCTGCTTGGCCACTTGTCTGAGGATGATAAGGGGTAGCGACGTTGTGACGGATTCCATGTCTTGATAGATATTGCTTGAAGCATTTGTCGATGAAGTGTGCTCCTCCATCACTTATCACTACTCTGGGGACTCCAAATCTTGGAAATATAATTTCTTCAAACATCCTCTTTGAACTGACGTTGTCGGCATGCTTGCAAGGTAATGCTTCTACCCACTTGGAGACATAGTCAACCGCCACCAAGATGTACTCACACTTCTTTGATGGAGGAAATGGACCCGTGTAGTCTATTCCCCAGACATCAAAGAGCTCAATCTGAAGGTTGTTGGTGAGTGGCATTGCATCCCTTGTATTTATGTTTCCGTGCCTTTGACATGGCCCACATCTTCTGATATATTGCTTCGTGTCTTCATACATTGTAGGCCAATAGAATCCACACTGCCAGATCTTTGAATGTGTACGGAATGCTCCATAGTGACCTCCATATGGTGATGAATGACATCTGTCGATGATCTTCCATCCTTCCTCAGTGGTCACACATCTCCTGAGTAAGCCATCAGAGCATACTCGGAAGAGGTATGGCTCGTCCCATATATGTGAACGACTTTCTTGAATAAGCTTCTTCTTGTTTGCTCCTGGTGGTACATACCCTGAAACCATAAAATTAACAATATCTGCATACCAGGGGTCAGACCTGTTAATCCCGTAGAGCATGTCGTCCCGGAGTGAATCATTGATTGGGGTTTCCTGTGGACTCTTAAAATACATTCTAGACAGGTGATCAGCAATAGAATTTTCTACTCCCTTTTTATCTTTTATTTCTAAGTCAAATTCTTGGAGTAATAAAATCCATCTAATCAGGTGAGGTTTAGCATCTTTTTTAGTGAGCAAATATTTTAGTGCAGCATTATCAGTGTAAACAATTATTTTAGCTCCAACTAAATAAGATCTAAATTTATCAATGGCAAAGACAACAGCCAGAAGCTCTTTTTCAGTGGTTTCATAATTAAGTTGAGCTCCTGTCAAAGTTTTACTGGCATAAGCAATTGCATGATGCTTCTTATCTTTAGTTTGTCCCAATACTGCCCCCACAGCATAATCACTAGCATCACACATAATTTCAAAAGGCAACGACCAATCAGGGGGTTGAATGATTGGTGCAGAGATGAGTGCTTTCTTTAATAAATCGAAAGATGTTAAACATGCATCATCAAATTCGAAAGGAGCATCCTTGGCTAGCAAAAGAGTAAGTGGTCTAGCAATAAATGAAAAATCTTTTATGAATCTACGATAAAAACCAGCATGGCCAAGAAAGCTCCGAATTCCTTTTATATTCACAGGTGGAGGTAGTTGTTCAATTACTTCAATTTTAGCTTTGTCTACCTCAATCCCTCTTTCAGACACTAAGTGTCCTAGCACTATTCCTTCTCTAACCATAAAATGACATTTTTCCCAATTAAGGATTAAGTGCTTTTCTTCACATCTTTGCAAAACCTTATCTAAGTTTTCAAGACAACTATCAAAAGTTTTTCCATAAACAGAGAAATCATCCATGAAAACTTCCATAATCTCCTCAATCATATCAGAAAATATAGACATCATGCATCTTTGAAAAGAAGCTGGTGCATTACATAACCCAAAAGACATTCTACGGTAAGCATAAGTTCCATAAGGGCATGTAAAAGTGGTTTTGCTTTGATCATCAGGATGGATCGGGATTTGATGATACCCTGAATATCCATCTAAGAAACAGAAGAATGAATGGTTTGCTAACCGCTCTAGCATCTCATCTATAAAAGGTAAAGGAAAGTGATCTTTTCTCGTGGCTTTGTTTAGTTTTCTATAGTCTATGCACATCCGCCATCCTGTGACGGTGCGTTGCGGAATTAGCTCGTTCTTTTCATTCATAATAACTGTCATGCCTCCCTTTTTGGGCACAACTTGGACTGGGCTCACCCACTCACTGTGCGGCACAGGATATATAATCCCTGCATGCAGCAACTTTATAACTTCCTTTTTAACTACCTCTCTCATAGTGTTGTTAAGTCTACGTTGGGGTTCTCGAGAGGGTGTAACAGAAGGATCTGTTGGAATACGATGGGTACAAATCATAGGACTGATTCCTGTAAGATCTTGAAGTGAGTAGCCGAATACTGAGTGATGTTTCTCAAGAATGGTCATTAATCGCAGAGTTTGATCCTGAGTGAGTTTATCGCTAATGATCACAGGGAACTCTGGATTATTGTTTAGGAAAGCATAGGTAAGACCAGGTGGTAAAGTTTTAAGTTCTATGGGGGGTCTAGGTGTTTCTGCAAACTCGTCTAAGGGTTCAGGCTCAGAAGGTTTGTCTTCTTCTTCTGTGAAGAAAGGAGTTTCGTCTTCTAAGTCTGATTCATCTAAAAGCTCTAGAGATGCAGCCTTTACTTCCTCCATAGGATCAGGCAAAAGATATGACTCGGCCTTATTATTTAAGGAGTGTGAAATTATTATTGGGAATTGAAAAGTTTTTCCAAAAGAAATGTGTAGCTTTCCAGTATGACCTTCATAAAGGAGTATTCTAAAAGGTTGTCCTATTAACAGGTCGAAGTCCCATGTATCAAAGTTATAGAAGTTCAAATGAACCATGGAGCCTTCTACCGTAAGAGATAGGACATTAATAATTCTAAGACTGGGGATTAATCGTCCCGAAGATTCCTTTATGATCTTTGTTGTGGGGGTTAAGACAAGATTTTTAAATAGTTTAAGTGCAAAAGATTCAGACATGATGTTGATCCCCACAACAGGATTATAAAGAGCATTAAATCGATCAGAATTATAAGCACAATGTATAGTTATAGAGGGTGTGTCCAAACGGATCACATCAGAGGAAAGCTCTGATTCCTCCAACCATTCGCTACTCATTACTGAGATAAGCTCTCTCAATTGATATTCACTTGGTAAATAAATGCTAAATTGGCCGTTTTGGGGTTTGTCAATAGAATGGTAGTTTGAAATATTTCCAAAATCGGCAAAAAGATCGGATTCTATATCCAGCATGAAGTCCGGTGGTGGAATTTCTTCCTCTTGTGGCTCAAAACTTGGGATAGCTAAAGTAGATGAAGAATTTGGCAGAGTGTCTACTTCGGCTTCGTAGGTTTCATCATGAAGGGTATTATCCATCTCAGCTTCTAGGATTCTATATAGGATCACTCTTGCTTTATCAGCAGGGATGCAAAAGAAAGAACCTCTAGACATTGTGTGCAGCATTTGTTTGTGATTTTTCTGAAGACCTCGAAAAAAGTGAAATAAAAGAACAGGGTCTTCAAGATTAAGGTTTGGACCAGATTCTAAAAGATCAGAAAAATGTTTCCAGGATTTTCCCAAAGTTTCATTATCTTTTTGTTTAAAAGATAGGACTTCGAGTCTAAGGTCGGCTATACGGTCAAGGGAATAGAAATCTAGACAAAAGTTGGTTCGTAAGACTCCCCATTCACCTTGTTGTTGACTTACCTTCTGACTGTACCATTGTCTAGCTTCTCCCCTTAGAGAAAAAGGAAAAAGCTTCCAACGTAAAGTCTTATCAGAAATGCCTTCAATGCGAAGACAATCACATGTTTGCTCAAAATCTCTAATATGAAGGTAAGGGTTTTCGTCTTCCTTTCCCGAAAAAGATAGGTTTTGAATCATGGCAATCAACCTAGAACTTAACTTATACTGGGATGTTTGGATAGGCTGTGATGATTCCCATGGTAAAAGGTCAGTTGCTAAAGGGATTGCAGACTCATGGATCGATTTAGAATTTTGGTTTTCCATAGGGTAAGAGTAAAGAAAATAAATAAAGGATATAAAAGATAAGAAAGGATAAAAGTATAGATACAAGCTAATAGCAAGACACAGGTTATCTCAGCAACCGTCTTTCTCCTCGGCAACGGCGCCAGAAATGCTTGTTGATATTTGGGAACGCAATAAGGAATTGATCCGCAAGCGCACGGATATCGGTGAGCACTTCACCCGGGAAATTATCCAGAGTATCGTATTTATTTTTTTACCACTAGGAGAAAGAGTGCATCTGACTAACCGGTCTATTACTACTAACCTTTAGGCACAAAGAATGTCTTTCGATGTGAGTGATAAATAGAGAAGACTGCAACCGTAGTCTCCTTCTAACCTTGGTAAGGATGATCTACTGTTCTAATGGGGAGGCTAACGGAATCTAGACACCACAAAGGATGTTCAACCCGCACCTATAAACCCTATCCTTCCTGCTAACGAGATGTGATCTACAAAGGTAGCTCGGAATTGTCACGTTCGTCACTACTACCACGGTCCAGCTAGTCAGGGAATATCTATGAGTACCCCAGCCTAAACACCACGTTTACGCCAGCAATGATTACTCTAAACTCTACACGAAGAGATTAAAGTAAACTCATAAACCATAAGAACAATAAAACAAGAACTTACTAGAATTTAGAAGTCGAAATACTGAAGAATCCTAGGAGCAAGCTTCGGGTTAGGAGAACTTGATCCCGCAGGTACAAGCTTGGAGTAGACACCGACAGGCCGGGCTTCCTCCACTCTTCACCTCCACTCTATCTCTCTCAATCTAGTAGAAACTAGAAGATCTATTACTACCTTACATTGATTGCTAAGCCTAAAAAGAAATATTAATTAGAGAAGGGGTTTTCCTTCGAGGGCACCCCTCAGTCTCTATGATAATTTCTTCATGTCTTCTCCACGGGCCAGGGGGGCCTTGCTTATATAGTCCTCCCCTTCTATGCGTTTTTGGGTCGATAGCCGAGGTGGTACTATGTTTTTCTCGATCCAATAGGTCGGTGGAATATCCCAAACGAAAGAGTCCTGATTTGGCTCCAGCAGGGGGGCGGGCGCCCAGGCTTCCAGGGCGGGCGCCCTGGGCCTGGCCCAGTTTTGCCTCCGCTTCGGTCTCGTGGCTTCTGGAGTCTTCTAGATGAAGTAAAATTGCGCGGTGCGTTGATATCTCTATGTAATCCCGACATGTGGGCCTTTCTTCCTTATTTCCTGATAACCCCCTGCAGAAATATATAAACAACAAAACTCGTGGAATTCTGTCAGATCAAACCCTAATTCTAGGTGATGGTTGCATATTGGTCCATTCTCTTGTTTATTTGATAATTAAAATTGATACTTAAGAACCGTCAACAGTGCTTAGACCTAGATTACTTGTGGATATCCCCTGTCTAGCTGGATTGTGTGGTAGGCCGTGTAGGTGACAGTTACGTTGGTCCCCTGTAGTCCACCTCTTGTTAGCAGGATGGGTAGGGTTTATCGGCCTATGGATAAGCATCCTTTGTGGTCTATTCTTATCACGTGGTTCGTCCCAGACATAGACATACCTCTTTGAAGTAGTGAAACCATAGTTATCCTCTCTATTCTCCGACCATCGCCCATATACTAGATTACTCTACTCTCTATTCCCATATTATCACCCATTGTTATCTTACCTTTAATATTGTTCTTATTCAATTCTACCATCTTTCCTATTTACACTTATCTATTTATCTTGGTTAAGTTAGAGCGTAGTTGGTTCTCCCGTTTCCCTGTGGATACGATAAAACCTTTAACCGGGTAAAAGCTACAATGGTATCCGTGCGCTTGCGGATTTATCTGTGTGCGTATAAATACCATAGTACACTCTAGTAGTATGCTGGGGATGACAACCTAGTATTCAAGTGGTGTTAGCAAGTGTCAACACCCACATCCCGATCTAGAGGAAGCCCGGGCAAATCATCAGGGAATACATCCGGGAACTCACACACCACCGGAATATCCTTGATGGCCCTAGATGTAACTGCATTCATCGTGCTACGGATGTGAATATCTCGAGGAAGTTGCACTAAGAACGCCTCTTTGGTATTCGGGTCTCTCAACATCACTACACGAGTGGTGGTGTCAATAAGAACTCCGTGGCCACTCATCCATTTCATACCCAGAATTACATCTATACCCACACCGGGTAGAACAACCAGATCAACAAGAAACTCACGGTCTCCTATTTCCAGAGTTGCCCCAAAACCACTTGATTGGTAGAAATATTATTTCCAGCAGCTCTAATGCAATAACTACCTTTATCAAGTGTAACTGCCATGAGATTATGCTTAGACACAAAGTCTGAACTCACAAAAGAATGTGATGCTCCTGAATCAAAAAGCACAAGTGCATCACATTGGTTAACTAGAAACTTACCAGCCGTAACTACCTCACCAGCAGGGATTGCCTCCACAGTCGTATAGTGAACATGCCTCTAGCGGACGTTCCCTTGGTTGCCCTTCTTTGGAGGGTAAGGACAGTTGCTCTGCCAGTGCCCGGTCGGATTACAGTTCCAGCACGGACGGTTGGCAGGTGGAGTCTTGGCATAACTGGGACCAGTGTTGCCCCTAGGAAGAGCAATGGAGTAACCCTTGCGGAACCCCATCTTCGCCTAATTCTTCTTCACTGGAGGGCGATATTGTAGGTTAGGAGTTGGAGCACGATACTAGGGTTGAGCTGCCACTGGAGCCTTGGACTGAGATGCCCCTGCCCCGGCCTCAAAAGCCCTCTTGCGAGCCTTGGTTGCAGTGTACACAGTGTTATAGTTCCCTTGGGTGAGAGCATCACTGACAAACTCATTGAAAGTTGCACAATTTGTGTGGCCCATGGTCTTCAGCAACTTAGGGCCAAGACCCCTCTTGAAGCTAGCAATCTTCTTCGTCTCAGTGCTCACAAACTCAAGAGCATACCTAGACAGATGATTGAAAGCATGCAAATACTCCTTCAGAGTTTTGTTTCCCTGAGTTAACTGCATGAACTCAGTATGCTTCATCTCCATGACACCAGGAGGTATGAAATGCCCTTTGAAAGCTTCACGGAAGAGATTCCAGTCAAGCACAGTATTGTCCGGAAGAGCCTCCTGATAGTGATTCCACCAGATGCCTGCTGGTCCCTGCAGCTGATGTGCTGCATACTCAGCCTTCAAGCCATCGGTCAGCCGAAGTAAGCGGAACTTCTATTCCACCGTGTTCAGCCACTCCTTAGCCTGAAGGGGTTCTTCAGCCTCTCCGAAAGATGGGGGCTTGGTATCCATGAAATCCTTGAAGCTACTGTCCTGATTAGGCACTGGTCCATTTGGTTCATTCCGACCACCCTGATTTGCCATCTGATTGATGGTTTCCATGAGCAGCCTCTGATTTTCCACCATCATTTGCATCAGCTCAGCTGGATTTGGTGGTGGAGGAGGAGGGGGTGGGTTCATGTTCGCACGCTGCTCCGCACCTCGAGTGCCACGAGACATCTGTAAAGACACAGTCAGTGAGCATTGATGATGACAAGATTTGCCATAGAAGAACTTATATTCATGCATGAAAGTATTCGAGCGAATAACTTTATAGAAAAAGGCACAATAATTCAATTCCACAAAACAACATCACCAATCCAACACATGACACAGATATCCGCAATATGCACAACAACGAAAAATATCGTCATAACCGGTCGAACATGATAAAGTTAAACAACATTGGGTCCATGAAGTTCTTACACCATCAAAGTACAGACCATAAGTCAAAGATCAAGGTTCCGGATTACAACATGATTACAAAAGCATACTGCCGACAGTCATGCTACAAAAGGTCCTCATAGGTTACTCCTAAATACCCACTACACTCTCGGCTCGTTGTCTGAGTCAGCGTCGAAGATCGCCTCTCCATCCTCGTCGCTAACTGGCTCAAGATCCTCGTCCTCCATGTCCTCGTGCAAAGGTGGTGCAGCCACGGCCGGTCCATCTAGCTCCATGTCGTCATCATCGACCACGATCACCTGAGGTCCCACCTCTAGATACATAGGTATAGGGCGAGGAATAGGGTGTAGCAAGTTGTTGAGACAGTGAATCTCCACAAGACCAGCCTCAATCTGATCCTTCAGATAGTTCTCCCGCTCAAGGGACTGGATCCGGTGCATCTCCCAAGCCCAGCGCCTGTTCTCCGACACACGGAGCGGAGTATCCCTCTCACGAGTGACCTGCACCAAGCGCTCCTGCACGGTCTCCTCTCTAGCCAACGGACTCATCTGGTCCTGCTTATGATCTCTCTCTCTAATGGCCTTCACCCACTACTGCCTACGGTATTCCGCAATGTCTTCACAGTCATTGCGGTCCTTCTGAGCTTGCTCCAGGAGTCTAGCTTGCTTGCGAAACTTGCAAGCATGCTTTTCAGCCTTCTATTGCATATCCTAAGCACGGCAGACAGCCACCATCACCTGTGCATAGGTGTCCTCTCGCTGACTAAACAGCTTGAGCACAACCATCATAGCACTCGTAGCAGGACTGGAACTCTCAGCTCGCTCTCCACGACCATGGACCAACACACATCCATCAGCCTGCTTCCACTCCGCTGCTGTTGGATCAGCCTGGGGAATGGAGGTCGCTGGCCCTCCTATCAGCTCATCAGCAAACCTCCGACAGATATTGAGTAGTATGGCATGGGCCGCAACCTGAGCTGCTTCCCATGGAGTCTGCCCATGTGAGTTGCATGTCCACCCAGTCCATGCAGGCCTGCCCCCATGTCGAGGGACAACTCCCTGCACAGCAAACCACTGCAACTCTCCTATGATATCCACCTCCCACCAAGAATACTAAGGTGGCTCAGTATACCCCACAGACTGTAACACCCTCCGGAGCAATGTAGGGGTGCCAAACTCGCTCAGAAAGGTGTCACTGGAGCGAGGTGAAGCGAGCACGTCCATTTGTGGAAAGGAATAACCGTGGGTAAGAGAGGATTAATTAAGCAATATTTATTTAATTTAAAAGGAACGATATTTTAAGGGAAGGAGTAGACAGAATATATGTATGAATGTGACATGATGCATGCACGAACCGTACGTCCTCACAAACTTAGGAAAAAATATTCTTTCGGATATACGGTGGCATACATTCGTCGCTCGATACGATAACTATCGATTTACACGTGCGCTGTTAGAGTACCTGCAGAAAACTTCATTGCAGCCCAACAATTCCCAATATTTCACTCAAGTAAACAGTAAACTAAGTGCACATTGCTTATACACGCCCGTCATGCACAGACAATGAAACCACAGCTACCCGGGAATATAAATGCTCCCCAATTAAGTTTCTTTCGTGGTTCCATAGTTTGACATGTAACCACTCCAGAAAACCACCACGAACACTCCCCTAGACCGTAGTTTGGATGATCATGCTCTCACAGCTCACACTTACCAGAGCGTAGGTGCGACGTTGCATAATTTAAATATAGCGACATATGTGGCTAATTCACATATGAAGGCTACCTCTACCATTAGACCACAGGGTAGCATAGTGCCGTCATCACACATCCATACCTGAGTACGGCCGAAGATGCATAAATAAAACCCCCCAAGTCAGTACTTAATTAACCACCTAAAGTCCTTATATGGGCAAGGAGGATTCGACAACTGGCATAACTTAAGTATTGATTTTCACAGTTTTATTTAAAAACCCTTTGTTTTTAAATACACTAACACTGCATTTATAATGCTGAACTTGCTCTGATGCCAGCTGTCATAGAACCGATCAAATTATAAGAGTTCAAGTGTAGAAACGATCAACTAGCAATCAAGTTTCTAGACTTGAGCCCATATAATCCCGGTAGTAAACTAAAATCACGAAGGACTTCAAACCAACTTGCAACAAACCAAGATCATAATAGTTCAACATAACATAGCGAATGTTACATAGTCATTCATTGTCGTCGAAGCGGCACCACATCGGAGTTACTTAGTCATTACAACATAAGTTCAAAGTAGCGGAAGCAAAATAGTTTACAACACAAATTCATTTCATAAGTTCTTGTTACTGCCAGGGTCTCATGCCATCCATCAAAAGCAACTTGGTACGAAGTAGTTAGAGAACCGTGCCCAATGGTCTAGTCTTCATCCCCAGCGGGATGGAGACAGGTCTTGCAGAAGCCGTCATAAAAGATATCATCTGCAACAGGTGGGAATAAACCCTGAGTACGAGGATGTACTCAGCTAGACTTACCCGTCTAGTAAAACATAAAAGAGACCAAGGATCATGCAAGGCTAATATAAAGTGTAGCTGGCTTGACTCAATATTTGCCAAAAGCTTAAGTGAATGTACATCATTGTAAAAGCATCATATTAATCATCATTAGCCTACCACTAGATTAGCACCTAGACTAAAACACTTCACTTGATTACTACAAACAATAATAACCATATCAAGTTCATCATATGTCCTTCCTTGCTATCATCATCATTATCACGAACCATTGTACTTTAGTGAATGCTACGTTTGCTGCTGCTCTGTCAAGTTCTCACTATCCGGTAGAGACAGTGATTCGAATCGATTCCTATCCAGCTGGAAGGTTATTCCTAGCACTCACCCAAGCATCCCCCGTCGGAGAGCAAGCGGGTCACTTTGGTACGACTCAGGAATCGCGGCTCCGATCAGCGCCGCACTCCCAGGGCTACCACTCTGCCAGGGAGGTCAGGACTTTTAACTCACCTGCCTTTGGTCTTACGCCAATGGTCCTCCGCACACCGCACATCCTTCGGTAGTGCGCACTTTATACTTGCCGGTCTTCCAGCCTGAGTCATACTACTAGGCTTCGCGGTCAGAATGAGTTATCCGGCCAACTAAGTGTCAGGCATGCGTTCAACATGACAAGAGGACATACAAGGATCGGTCCTTAGCTGCCACAGACGGAGTTACTACAACCTTGCAAAACTCCACCCGGCTTAAGTCATTTTAATCAGGTTCTTTCCACGATAGCACTTATAGACAATCGTGATCCGACACAACCCTATCTCGCGCAGGTGACAGGATATCACCCGACTTCTACCGATTAAAGCATAGCTAAGCCGCTATTCGATCCTAACTCTATGACCAGGTATTGGCAAGATAGCTGGACAAGGAAGAGTATAATGCAGCAAGGGTTTCATCACAACTCCTATACGTAATGCATCAATAGATATAACATATTCAAGTAAGCTTTCAAAAATTAAAGTGGGAGTCTTAAGATGCTACGGGGCTTGCCTTTCACGAACGAGGCTGGCTCATGATTAGGGCACTCAACCTCGTCTTCGGGCTCCTCGTGTCCGGCTTGCTGGACCTCCGCCTCCGGATTGATCTCCTGGCCTTCGGAGTTCACCAGGTTGAGCTCGAAAGAGGTCGCCGCTTCCGATGCACCTATTGCATGCACGATGAATAAGAATGTGTGCATACTAGATGAGGATGAATGCTTGATAACATAATTAAAACTTCACTGGACTCTCGTTTACGGAGTAACTTTCATAACAAGTTCACACAAGACGACTAATTAACTTAGCAAAACTTACCAAGTCAAACCATAAACAGCAAGCATCACATAACAGAACAGCTCAGTAAACAGATCATAACTATTGCTATACAGATCCAACAAACATGAATGAGGACATTCTGGAAAGCTTATGAAATTGTCTATATTTCATCTTTATACCTCACAGCAAGATTCATAAATTACCCTTGTCAATTTAACAAAGTTCCAGGTTCTGTCCCAGAAAAACAGAGAACACCTATTTCTGGAACCCAACTTAGAAAAGCCATAACTTCAAAACTACTGGACCAAATGATCCCAAATTTAAACTGCAGCTAATTCATAAAGTTTACAACAACTTTGATTTAGACAAGGCTTCCAGAAAACCAAGTTATCATCAAGAAAAGGTTAGATTACTCCCTTGCTGTCCAGAACAGCTTTTAACCCTTCAATTAATTATTTGATGGCATAGCCAAAACATATTTAGTGCCAACCAAATGGCTTAAAAGCACAAGATTACCCTAAGATTACCAGAACATCACATGTTAACCACTTAAACATTTAATAACAAGGCATTTATTAATTTAATTTCATTAAAGGACATAATTACAAGATACTAGCAACAGTGCTCAGAAAAATCTACAAAAGTTACAGAAACACATGCATAGCATCATGACATTACCACAAAATTTTCAGAGCAATTGCACATGCCAAACTTAAGATAAGTAATTAACATATAACAAGGTGCTTATTTCATAAATTAAGAAACATGGCTTAGATGGTGTCAAACAACAGATTTCAGATTATTCACATGTTACTATTACCATAAACAAGATTGGCACCAAAGTAGAATATCAGCACAAGCATAAATCATTTATTATGATTTAAATAAGAAAACAAGCCATATCCCAAACAGCAATTACGTATCAAAGATACATTACTCAAAAAACCATGAAATATTTATCATAGCATTCTCATACCACTCAGAGCATAGCATAAAAATTTCATAGCAAAAGGAGCAGTATATCAACATATATGAACATATACTTAAATAACAAGATTAAATCATATCAATTATTTTTCCCAGAAAAAATGGTGTATATTATATTTTTATTAAACACTAACCATCTCATGGAATATCATAAAATTTGTTTCATTTTGGATCTCAGAAACTGAAGATATGATTTTTGTAAGATTGCAAGAAATCTGGATTTGAATAAAAAGAAAGGAGGGGACCGTTGAGTCACTGACAGCGGGTCCCGCGCGTCAGCGACCCAGAGACAGGGGACACCATCGCCGGCGAATGCTCGCCGATGGTGAGCTTCTCCCGCGGATCCAAGGGCACCAACGTGTTCCTGGAGTGATTCCGCATCGATGGAGGTAGGTGACACTAGGGTTGCAGCGACGGAGAGGTGTCGCCGTCGGCCATGGCGGCACGGTGGAGCTACCTCGGCTTACGCCGGCCATCTCCGATCGGTAGAGCGTCGGGGAAGAGCGGCCTAAGCACCAGTGAACTACGGCGAAGCTTTCTAGGTAGAAATGCCTAACCCTAATGGCTCCGGTGAGTCTGCTCATGTGCGGGGTGCTGTCGGCAGTTAGCGCGGCGGTGCGGCGGCTGTGTTCCCGCACGACGGTGGCACCAAGGCTGGAATGGCGTGGCACGGACCACAACCGAGAACTAAGCAGACTCTTACGCGACTCGAAAGGAAGAAGGATGCCAAGGATGGAGCAGCGCGCGGTTCGCCGGAGTCGGGGTCGCGACGGCCGTGAACCCGACGACGGCAACTCACGAAATGCAGCTCACCTCGGGGAGATCTCGTCCAACGAAGGGGTGGAGAAGATGGAGGAGCTCGAGGTGGACTTGGAGACGCTCGGAGGTGAGGTGAGACGCGAAGACGCGCGGGCGAAGCGCGCGCAGCTCTCGGCGACAATGGCGATGGCGTTTCCGCCGTCGGAGTCGCGCGCGAGAGAGGGAGGGAGAGAATGGACGAGCGCTGGGTGAGTGCGGTGTGTCGTGGCGTCCATGACAGCACCGACGACCTGACGAGTAGGGCCAACGCCAGCATACGGTCGACAAATGGCAGCCAGGTGCTGCGCTGGTCGGCCACGACTGCGAGCTCGGCTCCGATTGAGACAAAACGATGACCTACTGAAACCCAAAATTTGGCCTCGATTAACTCCTAAACCGATCGATGATTTTGCTGGCTAATTGCTCCATGCTGTAGAGGTACATGAGGACTCCAACATTGCTTACAAGATCAAGACTTGATTCGGCCTAGATTTCAAACTGGGAGCTAAACAAAACACCTTCGAGCAAACTGGTGTGATCCCAGACTCAGAAAATTTTCTAAGTGATGGAAACAGCCCCAAATCTGCCTTGTGGTTCACTTTTGAGCTAGATGTGGTCATTTTCATGAGATGGCCATAAAAGAACTTTTGTTCCTAATAAAATGTGCTACAACTTTGCTGTAGAAAGTTTTGACATGCAAACAATTTATAAAGCACTTTTTAAAATCCTAAGCAAAAGAGGTTTCTAGGGCATATACAAGGAGGTATGACTTAGGTGCTTAATTTGGAGAAGTGATCAACATGAACATTGTTCCAAAAGTCAAGTTAAGCATAGATAAGCTAATTACCAAGGCATAGCACACAAATATGAGCATGACACAAGCAAACATAAGCATATAAAGCATATTTAGGCAATTTAAGTCACACTTTTGCATGAAATGACATGACCCAAGGTAAATGATGATCATGGTATGCTTATAAAGATGATGATGTTCATGTTATGCATGTGAATGATGCAACCATAGCACTGGGGTGTTAAAGAAGACACCATCCTTCAATCGGGGAAGTTGATTGTGGACTTGCGTGTCAAAAAGACGGAGCTAGCCTGCTCTCATAAGAGGGTCGACAGGTGTTGACACCGCTTTTGAGTATAAGTCAAGATGGTTGAGGAGAGTTCATCGGTAGTGGAGAAGTTGCTATGCTAGATCAATAGAAGGGTGCTGATAGCCGATTTCAATGATGTCGATGATGGGCGGTAGTTGGTTGAAGGATGCTGCTAGCCTGGGGATGGAGATGACGACTACAGATTGTTACCGATTGATCGCCGATGCCGATGGAGGACGATTGGTCGCCGATGCCGATGGAGGAAGGTGTGAAGTTATTGCTAAAAAGTTATATATGTGCCGATGGGACAAGAGTTAGTGAAGTCTTAGGACAAGAAGCCGATGAAAACTTGAAGCAGGGACAAATGAGGATTTCATCGTAATTAGGAAGGACATAGGAGTAGATGATTATTCCTTTTTCTATAATTATTTAGAAATGCCATATATGTAAGAGTCTCGTTTACTTTAGTTGAATTTGAGTCATGTTCAATTGTAACTCTTAAGGGCCAGGGTATAAATATAAACCCAGCGACAATGTAAAATATATCAATCAATACTATACACAAGCTTTACATCTACTTTTACACCTACTTTCGACGATTTTGTCAACTCGCATACTTTTTCTGTTTACCAGTTCTCAAGGATTCGACAAGCAACACTCGACGATTTCTTGAGTTCCGCGTGAGTACCTCTTAGACGTGACATCCGGGCGTATCGCTGTTGTCACGATCAAAGTATTCAAGTTATCACCTTCGTCGATTACTAGGTCAAATCTGCTGGCACGCCTTGATATCGAAATTGGGTATTAGCCATTTGTGTTTACAGATTTATTTTTGCATCAACAAAGATCGACATGCCTACTTCTGGTCTTGACATAGACAACGTCATCGGTGTGACAGAAGCTGATCTTAGAGAAGAACAGAAGCAAGCTGTGGAGAGGGCTATGAAGGAATACAGGCAACACTGTCTGAAATCCTTCAGCGTGAATAGGAGCGGGGAAGTTATCTAATCCTGGTCAATTGCAAGACATGGTTACCTTTGATCCTAATCTTGGTAAATTCCAAGACATGGTTAATATTGTTGTTAATCATGCATTGATTAATCACTCCAATGTGCTGTCCAATACTGTTTACAATGCTGTGGTCCGAACTTTTAAAGAAGGATAGACACCACCACTTTATGCTGGCCTGACCTATCATCAGCTAGGATTATCATCGGTTGTGACTCCATCGGCTCCTTCAGGCTTGCTGGTACAGAGGTTACTTCTCCTCCAAGCACAGCAGGGTTGGCTAATGAGCAATCTACACCGATGAGATCTGATCCAATGACTTCAGGGGGACGGGTCCAGCTCAACATAGATTTATCGGCATCGGCTATGTTATGGTCTATATTTTAGAACTGTCAGGTTCCCCGCAACTGGTGGGCATATGGTATGCCTCCAGAGTTTTTTGCAAATAGTTCTAGAACATCTTAGGTAACTGACTTAGCAGAGAAAACTCTGATGCCATCGGCACCTCCAGTCTCGCCGATGACTCAAATACCTCAGTATTCTACGACAATTAATGTGAGGCCAATTACTAGGAATTTTTAGGCGCCAACATTCCAGATGCCTAATGCAAACTCGTCAGCCAATCCATTGCTGACGCAACAAAGGTTTATGTCTTAGGCAAGTTATGTCAATCCAGCAATGACAACTAATTACCAGCCATTAGCAAATCTTGGGCCGATGAATACCAATAATGGTTGGACAGGGAAGTTAGTCTTCCCACATACGACACACCAGAATCAAGGTTGCAAGAATCCAACAGGGTCATATGCATGTTGGTTTTCAGGTCCAGGCACCGGCAGTTCAACCGATGAATCTTGCTCAGTAGATCAGTGGTCCGCATGCTATGGCCAATATGAAGTTTGCTGGAGACCGCGTACCTCAAAGACACGTGGAAGCATATCAACATGTGCCATAAGTTCAACCTGTACATCAGTAAGATGCCGATGCCTATTGGGCTGATAAGATAGCAGAAGTTATGAGAGATCAGTTTGGGATAAAACCCAAGGTTAATACTTATTCTTATCGGACACCATATCCTCCTGCATATGATTTAATTCCACTCCCAATTCGGTACAAGGTACTAGACTTCACTAAGTTCTCTGGACAAGATGACACCTCAACTATGGAACATGTTAATCGATTCAACATTCAATGTGGAGAGGCTGCCAATAGAGATGAATTAAGGGTTCGCTTATTTTCTTCATCCTTGTCGGGATCGGCTTTTACCTGGTTTATTTCATTACCTCCAAATTCAGTCATTACCTGGGCCGATATAGAGAAACAATTTCATAAGTATTTCTTTTCAAGAGTTTGTGAGAAGAAGCTTATTAACTTAGTGAGGTTGAGACAACGTAATAATGAATCGGTGGAGAGCTTTGTGCAGAGGCTACGGGATATAAAGAACAAATGTTATATCTTGGTTCTGCATGATCGACAATTAGCCGATTTGGCTTTTCAAGGATAAATATGCTTCTAAAGAATTTGAAAGTTGGAGTCATTTGGTGCAGAGGATTTCTGATCAAGATGTCAAGGCTTTTCAACCTATAAGGACTAGTAATAAGAAGGTATGTCAATGAGGCAGGATGTTCTGATTCTAATGAAGAACCAGTCATCGGCTTGGCAGAGTGGGTGAAAAATAAGAAGCTGATGTCTTGTCCTTTTAGCCAGAAGAGCCAGAGAAATTTGCTTTTGATATCACTAAAGCCGATAGGATATTTGATTTCTTACTTCAGGAGGGGCAGATTAAATTGTCACCTAATCATGTAATTCCATCGGCAGAGGAACTGAAAGAGATTAAGTATTGCAAATGGCATAATGCAAAATCACATAGTACAAATGAATGTAAAGTGTCTGGTCGGACTTCACAGCAGTTGCAATCGGCTATATAGTCTAGGAGAATCAAGTTTGATAGTTCCAAAACTCAGAAGCTGATGAAAATTGATCAGCACCCTTTCCCCACAAACATGTTGGACGCCAAAGGCAAGACTAATGTCTTAACATCAGAAACGGCTAAGAAGAATGCATCGATAGATCCACAACATCAAGTAACTACTGATGACGCCAAAGGAAAGGGTTTATTAAGGGAAGGTACCAGTTCTGGACGACCTCCCTGATCTGGTATTGTAATTACCCATAGACAGCACTGGAAACATGGTAGCAACGTGAGGATTGGTATCGGCGTCAACAAGAAGAGAGGCAGCGGGAAGAATGGAATCAGCATAAAGATCATTGGGATTGCCCGTTCTTCATTCACTGCTGGGAACGAAACATCAAATTGCCGACCGTTCAGGATTGTCCCAAATGTAATGGTTATCGTCGGTACGATCGGTGAAATCAGAGGTTCCAGAACAATAATCGACGTTTCAATGAGCCGATCAGGGGGAGAACGTCAGTTCACGATCGGCTAGGGGCAGGCTTAACGTGCATGATAGGCTTGGTGGGCATGTTAGTCATTTTCCGAGGAATCAGTAGGAACTTGAAGAAATGGCAAACGCACAGTTCCTGATGATTTCATATTTTGGAGAGATTCTAAGATTCATCGTGTAGAGTCGAAGGAGATTCGTTATTAGCCGGTTTGGAAGACAAAGGTTCCCTGATGGTGCCTAGAAGGTTTAACAATAACCCAGAGGAGAAGGACGCAACAGAAACATCTGGAGGATTTATATAGAGAAGAAAATTCTTCTAAATCTAAAGATCGACAGTAGTTGGACCGTAAGGGGAAAGGACCATCGGCAGACGTCAATATGGTGTTCATGTTGCCGATGGAATTTCTTGCACCCTCTAGTGATGATGAGGAAATTAGTCTCCCTAATCAAATAGCTCAGTTAGCACTTGATCCAATGACAGCTATTTTTGAGAAGCCCTCCGTTGATGAAAGGCAGCATCTTAAAGCTTTTTTTGTTAAAGGCAGGGTTGATGGGCAGCCAGTTTCTAAAATACTTATTGATGGAGGGGCTGCAATTAATATTATGCCATATGTGATGTATCAGAAGCTTGGTAAAGGAGATCAGGATTTAACCAAGACCAATATGATGTTGAAAGATTTTGAAGGTAATGTGTCTCCGGCTAAAGGGGCTATACGCGTTGAATTGACTATCGGCAGTAAGACCATGCCGACAACTTTTTTTCTCATCAATGGAAAAGGCGCGTACAACCTACTGCTGGGGAGAGATTGGATTCATGCCAACTGTTCTGTCCCTTCTATGATGCATCAGTGCCTTGTCCAATGGGTAGGCGATAAAATTGAAGTTGTTCCTGGGGACTCTTCCTACATCATTGCATTGGCAGAATCAGATACTTATGAGCAAACCATGTTGTTGACGGTCCTTAAGTATCAAATTTAATTAACAAATAAATAAAGAAAAGGATCTAAATGCAACCAACATCCAGACTTAGGGTTTTATCTGACCGAATTCCATGAGTTTTGGTGTTTGTCTATTTCTGCAGGGGGTTATCTGGAAATATGGAAGAAAGGCCCACATGTCGGGATTACATAGAGATATTAACGTACCACACAATTATCTTACATCTAGAAGACTCCAGAAGCCACGGGAACGAAGCGGAGGCAGAACGGAGCCTGGCCCAGGGCGCCCGCCCCTTGCTGGAGTCCAATCAGGACTCTCTTTCGGGATTACGCTCAACCGACCTAAAGGATCAAGGATAACCGTTCAATCAATGTCGGTTTGATCCGACGGCCCATACTCACTTGGAAGGACTATAAAACCAGACCCCCTGGCCCCTGGAGGAGGAGAGCTCTCAACCCTAATTTATTATTCATCAAGGGAGAAGAAGCCTCTGGTCAAGCCTAGAGCCACCACATCAATTAGACATCTAGATTAGCATAGCTACAAAGGATTAGAACTAGAAGGAATCAATCTTCGATTGGTTTCCGGATCTGTCAAGAGGATTCTTGGTAATTCTCTATTGTTCCTCAGTTGTTAATCTTTGTTTTTCAATATTATGAATATGACTTTGTTCTACTTCAATATATTGGTTATGACTTTGCTCTACTTGTTTATATTCACAATTATATTGTTCTTAGTTTATTCATAGTTATATACTTGGCTTAGTTAGATTGGAATTATATACATGTTTAGGATCATATAGCGTTTATCCATCGGATCCATGGGTAAATGATAGATATTGTGTAGGCGTGGTGCTTATACCGTATTTATCTGCGATTGTACCCTATGTGCCAGATCGCGGGGTAGTTCGTGGTAGTGACAGCTCCATTGATTCTTATATAGTCCGACTCTCGTGTATTGGGCTGGCAGAGCAACATTATTACAGGGGAGTGATTGCGATCTTTCTTATATTCCTTGATAATATCACAATGCATGGGCGTAGTCCTGTCCCACAATGATTGCTAAGTATAATTGCACTAACTATGATATGCTAGACTGTATAGTTAAGAATAACTTAGGCAATATTCTTGTAGTTCGTCCTAATTCCATGCTAATGACTTGCTAGAATATCTAATTGAGGTGCTTATCATATTTATATGTGTCTAAGTTATGCTGATCAGATTAATTATCTTTGTCACTATTCATTACTTTATATATCCTTTATGTGACACTTATCCCTGTATGAAAGAGATAGATAAATGTTCTCAATTATACATGCAATGATAGATACTCAATCTTATATTCCATTCTATAATCAACATTGATGTTTAGCAATCCCTTCCCAGTGGTAAAAATATAAATAACGATACCTGGAATACTTCCTGGTTAAAATGCTACATCGGTATTAATCTTTGCGCTTGCAGATCCCATTTGTTATTTATCTAGATGAGCAATTGCATATTTCAATACCGCGTCTCTCATGCCATGCTGCGGATGACAACTTGGCTTAAGTGGTATGAGGGATAGGTTTGGCATTTTTGGCGCTGTTATCAGAATTAGAAAACTAAGTCTATTTTTGGTAATGATGTTAAAAATACCCAACACACGTGCATATCGAGAGATGCTTGGGAGAAAGATTTACTCAAAGTTGCCAATTATGAGATTCCACCAATCCAAGTAGTCGGTTCTGATGAGGAGTTTTGATGGATAGGTTCGCTGATGATGGAAAGTTAGGACAGGGGTTTACATCGGCTGATGATTTAGTAGAAGTAGACATAGGTAGTGGTGATAGGCCGAGGCCTACTTTCATTAGTGCTAAGCTAGATTCTGGATGTAAGCAACAGTTTATTGATTTGTTAAAAGATTATAAAGATTGCTTTGCTTGGGATTATTCTGAGATGTCTGGATTAGACCGATCGATTGTTGAACATCGGTTGCCTATTAAATCTGGATTTCGGCCACATCAACAACCAGCGTGCCGATGTAACCCTAAAATTCTTCCTGATATTAAGGCTGAAATAACCAAACTAATTGAGGCTAAGTTCATTCGGCAGTGTCGGTATGCTGAGTGGATTTCTAATGTTGTTCCTGACTACAAGAAAAATGAAAATTCGTGTATGCATTCATTTTAGAAATCTTAACAAAGCTACACCGATGGATGGTTATCCGATGCTAGTTGCCAGTTTGCTGGTTAATGCTGTAGCTGGGCATCGGATTATTAGCTTCATGGATGGCAATGCAGGGTATAATCAAATATTCATGGCTAAAGAAGATATTCCCAAGACTATGTTTAGGTGTCCTGGTCATGTTGGGTTATTCGAGTGGATACTTATGACTTTTGGCTTGAAAAATGCTGGTGCTACTTATTAGAGGGCTATGAATTTTATTTTTCATGAATTCATCGGCACGTTGGTGGAAATTTATATTGATGATGTGGTGGTTAAGTCTGGGGATTTCATAAAGCATTTAGCCGATCTGTGAAAAATACTTGAATGCACAAGGAAACATGGTTTGAAGATGAATCCTAATAAATGTGCATTTGGTGTATTGGCAGGCCAGTTTCTGGGTTTCATGGTGCATCAGAGAGGAATTGAAATTAGTAGAAGATCCATTGATGCAATCAACAAGGTGGTAAGGTCAAAGCAATCAACAAGGTGGAATTGAACTTCAATCTTTGATCGGCAAGATTAATTTTATCAGACGATTTATATCTAATTTATTAGGTAAGCACAAAGCTTTTAATCCTTTGCTCAAGTTAAAAGCTAATCAAGAATTTGTATAGGGAAAAGAGCAACAACTAGCTTTGGATGAAATTAAGAAATATTTGATCAATCCTCTGGTACTGGTTCCACCTCAATATGGGAAACCCTTCAGATTATACCTATCGACCGATGATACGATTATTGGTTCGGTCGTTATTCAAGAATTTGAAGGGAAAGAACATGTGATTTATTATTTAAGTAGGAGATTGGTGGATGCCGAGTTAAGATATTCGGCTATTGAAAGGTTATGCCTATGTTTGTACTTTTCCTGTGTTAAGTTGAGGCATTATTTGCTATCGGCCGAATGTACTGTCATATGCAAGGATGATGTAGTCAAATACATGTTGTCAATGCTGATTTTGAGTGGAAGAATTGGTAAGTGGATACTAGCATTGTCAAAGTTTGACTTACGTTACAAATCGGCCAAGCAGTCAAGGGACAGATTATGGCCGATTTTGTTACCCAAAAATGCAGTTTGGTAGGCTCTTTGGAGATTGCTCCTTGGATGCTTTTCTTTGATGGGTCTACATGTGAGCAAGGTGCAGGTATCGGTGTAGTGTTAATTTCTCCCCGAGGAAAGAAGTATGAATTTTCATTACCGATTGTTGCGACATCAACAAACAATCAGGCCGAATACCAAGCTTTGGTGAAAGGATTGGAGTTATTAAGAGAGATTCGTGTCGATATTGTTGAAATCTTTGGTGATTCCATGCTTATTATAAATAAGTTGGTTGCAGTTTATGAATGTTGAAGTGAAATTTTCATATTGTATTTTGAAAGGTGTTTGCAGTTATTAAAGGAATTCAGGGATTTCTGTTTAGAACATATTCCCGATTAAATAATGAAGAAGCTAATCGGTTGGCTCAACATGCTTCGGGATATCAACCTATCTTAGAGGTATTATCATCAGTGATCGGCGCCGATGATTGAAGAAAGGAGATCATTGATTACCTAAAAGATCCATCTAAAAAAGTTGAGAGACGTGTTAGATTTCAAACCACCAAGTATGTACTTCTTGATGATGAGCTATATTATCGTACTATAGATGGAATTTTGCTTAACTGTCTTGGTGATGATGGATCAAAAAGTTTGATGGGTAAAATTCATGAGGAGGTATGTGGAGCACACCAATCGACTTTTAAAATGAAGTGGATGATTAGAAGTAATGAATATTATTGGCTGACTATTCTTGAGGATTGTTTCAAATATTTCAAAGGATGTCAAGGATGTTAGAAGTTTGGCAATATTCAGAGAGCACCCGCATCGGCTATGAATCCTGTTATCAAGCCTTGGCCATTCTAAGGATGGGCTATTGATCTCATCAATCAGATTTATCCGCCATCAAGCAAGGGGCATAAGTTTATTCTTGTAGCTATCGATTATTTCACTAAATGGGTTGAAGCTCTTCCTTTGAAAAAAAGTCACATCAGCTAACATGATTGATTTTGTTAAGGAGCATATTTTTTACCGATTAGAAATTCCTCAGACAAATACTACCGATTGTTGATGGTATTTTCACTATGATTTTTGACCACTAAAACCGTCAACAAAGGTTAAGTTTTGGGGATAACACCAAGCAACTATGTAGTGACTTAGGTACAATTCACCTGGTTCCACATGTACATGTCATTATTTGGATGCAGGTGCAAACAGCCCCTAATCAAGCCTAATCAAGCTAAAATGAAGCAAAGATGATCAAGAACCAAAACCATCACATATCAACAAAACATTGAAGATGACAAGTGGGGACAACATGTGGAGCAAGGTGGTGGGCCAACCCCCCAAAGTGTAGGTCGGCCGACCTATATTTGGTGGGCCCCCACATGGCTCACACTCCCACCGACCTCAACACCGTCTAGAAGGCTGGTGGGGCCCACATGGAAGCAAAAGGTCGGTAGACCGACGTGTGATGTGGGCCCACCTTGAGTCGGTTCACTCCAACCGACATCCCCATGATCAACATGTGATGGAAATTCCCAACCATCAATCATACGGCGGTTCCAAGGTCGGTTTGATCCAATGGTGGAGAAGAGGGAGCACGTGGATCGCTAACGTGGCGCTGGAGTAGCCCCTACTCCATCTCCCCCTATAAATACCCCCTTAGAGAGCCTATTTAAGCATGATGTATCTTAGGAAGAGCTACTCTTAGCTAAGTGTGAGAATAGAGGGAAGAGAGTGAGGAGTTCCCCGAGGAGGAGTCTCGGCTTGTCGGGAGTCTTCTTCCAAGAGCGCCTCCGTGGATGCTTGTTTATAGTAAGTCTTCTTTCTAGTTGCCTTTCATCTGAGTACTTCTAGTATTTACATTCTGTCTTAGTTTATTTTAAGTATACAACTGGCCTACTAGCACATTGCTTTACCTTGTGTGAAGTGCTCGAAACCTTAGCTGGGTCTAGAGTAGTAGAATTAGTGTAGACGTGGTGTCTAGACTATGTTTGCCGTTGTGAACTTCTTGTCGCACATGAAGAACGCCAGCAGCGAAGCGTGACAAACCTCTACTCTACATTAGGAGTTCTCTTCAGTGTCTTGTTAGGCAAGTTGCAAATAATAGTTGGCCTGCATGGTAGCTGCCTAGGGAAGTGTTTCGCCATACCCTTTTCACCTATCGGCCACAGTAGGAAGGGAGTTAACTCTCAGTATACTTAGGATAGCTTAGCCAGAAGCAAAATACTAGAAATACCTCTCCACCCAATCCTAAGCCCTTTGATCATCATCTGACGAGTTAATTGGTCTAGTTAATCAACTTCTCATTTCTCGTGGAAAATACGATACCTAGAATACTCCTGGTGAAGTGCTACATTGACAACCGTCCGCTTGTGGTAAAACCGTTTGCCACTTCTGGTGTCACACAAGCATTTCTAGTGGTGTGCCAAGGACTAACAATCCTAGGTAGTGACGCTAAGAAGAGTCAACAAGCATTTCTAGCACCATTGCTAGGGATTGATAGCTTGTTAACTAGACTCAAAGTCGTCAAGTTATCCTTGTTTGATTAGAACCTTTACCTATCCCATGGATCAAACAACCATCTTTGACTACACTGCTCCATCGGGTGCTGAGCTGGAGCCGCCTAGTTCTTCTCAGGCCAGTTTGGCCATTCGTTATGAGCTTTGCCCAAGTCTCATAGCGATGGTTCAGGAGAAACCCTTTTCAGGAGAAGGAGATGAAAATCCCTATACCCACTGTTGACGGTCCTTAAGTACTAAAATTAACCATCAACTAAACATGGAAAAGGATCAATATGCACCGAACATCTAGAATTAGGGTTTTATCTGACAGAATTCCACGAGCTTTGGTGTTTATCTATTTATGCAGGGAGTTATCAGAGAATATGGAGAGAAGGCCCACATGTCATGTTTACAACGAGATAATTACGTGCCGCGCAATTTTCCTCAATCTAGAAGAGTCCAGAAGCCACGGGAACAAACGAGAAGACGATCGGGCTCGGGGGCAGGGCGCTCGCCCACCCCCCTTGGGCGCCCGCCCAGGGTTAGAGTCCAATGAGGACTCTCTTTCGGGACTAAGCTCCACCGACCTAAAGGATGAATCTAAACCATACAATCAATGTCGGTTTGATCCAACGACCCAAATTCACTTGAAAGGACTATATAACTAAGGCCTCTCCACCCCTGGGGGAGAGAAGAGAAGAGAAGAAATCATTATCAGAGGTAGCCATCAAAGTTAGGGTTTAGAGCTTCTCTCCCACAGAGAATTAGAATTAGCTACTCCCTAATCCTTCAAGTTTAGAGGTTTGATTAGATAGCAATTAGAGAAGTAGAGCACTACGCTCTGGATTCGGATCTTCGGTAATAAAGATTGGTATTATTCATATCTTTCTCTAATACTTTGTTCTAATTACATTATGTCTCTATTTATTATGATCTTAGTTTGCTCTAGTTCTATATTTGATATAGATATGATTGATAATGAGTTTATGTATAAGTTTGCAAAGCGCTTAGCTTTCGACGCGAGGGAGTTAAGTGGTAGATCACATGTGGGCGTGGTGCTTAGATGTTATTTACATGCAAATGTATCCTATTGGCCGGGTCGTGTGGTAGTTTGCGATAGTGACAGCTTCGTTGATTCTTATATAGTCCACCCTCCGTCGATAGGACAGGCAGAACTTGTATTGCGGAGTAAGTCTTGCGCTGTTCTGATTTACTTTAGCAATGTTCCTTATACATGAATGAAGAGTCTTTTATGCTATACATGATCTTGTAGATAACTAGAGTAGATTATGACTTAGTAGATAGTAGATAACTTAGAATCCATTCTCTAGCTAATCCGACGTCACCTACATATATGAGGAGTAGTCTATTTTCTAATCGCTGTATGATTTACCCTTGAACTTATAATTCATTATCATTATCTTTATGGTTTACCCCCTGCTAAAGTAAGTGACTGTGTGACGAGTTTCTCATTAGTAATCATGTTCTTGCAAGTTTATCTCTAGTCTATGCCTTGATAGATTTTTCCCTTATTTTAATTTCATCCCTTTTTGTTCTCTTAAGCAAAATTATAAATAACGATACCTGGAATACTTATCCTGGTGAAATGCTACAATGAGTTGTTTTATCTGTGCGCTTGCGGATAGAATAGATTATTTTCTAGAGAGCCTTTGCATTTATAAATACCTTTGTACACTCTGGCACCATGCTGGGGATGACAACCTAGTATCTAAGTGGAGTTAGCTAGTGTCAACAAGCATTTCTGGCGCCGTTGCTGGGGAGCCAAAAGGATAACACATAGGAACGGTAAGGAAAGTCAGGAAATCAGTCAAGGTTATTCACATAAAATATTAGACTAGACTATAGAGAAATAATTGCATAAACAGCTACTAAGTGAGAAATCATAACAAGGCACCTCTGCTTTGGCAGGTTCACCCTATTGTTTTTCTATGTTTATATTTTTATACAGGGTATATCAGGATTGACTTTGGGTATGTTCAACTCTTCATCATCAGAACCAAAGCAATCAAGAAAGAAAGAAGAAGCTAGCTACCAATTGTTGAAGCTATGGCACAGAAGACCCTACAATTATTATCTACTCCAAGTCTTGAGAACATTCCAACTGGTCCAAGATTTGCAGTAGAAGAAGGAGCACCCGAGTTTGAGCTCAAGTCAAGCCTCTTCAATTTGGTACAAGCTACACAATTAAGTGGAAAGGCACATGAAGATGCTAGTGCACACTTGCAGTATTTCTTAGAGATTGGAAGAACAATCCACATCAACGGAGTTGACAAAGACGTCATACTACTTCGCCTTTTTCCATTCTCACTAGAAGGAAAAGCGAGGAAGTGGTTCTACACTCATCAAGATAACATCAATAACTGGACGAACTTGTCAGATGCCTTTCTATCAAAGTTTTTCCCTATAGGCAAAACAACTGCCTTAAGAGGAAATATTGTCAGTTTCCAACAGTAGAAGACAGAAATCATTTCAGAAGCATCGGAGCGTTTTCAAGGATACATATCAGATTGTCCTCACCATGGAATGGCCACGTGGTTACTTATTCAGACCTTCTACCATGGATTAACCCAGAAGCCTCGTGAGTGCCTAGATGCATCTGCTAAAGGATCATTCTTGGAGCTTACAACTGGAAAAGCAGAGATACCTTTGGATAAGATAGCAGAAAACCAGAGCTAGTTCCAAGATGAAGCTCAACAATGTCATCAAACTGAAGAAATACCAGAAGAAGTAAATGCATTATCAACCAAGATGGAAAATTTGCTCCATTGGATTGACCAGAGGGCCAAGTTCAAAGAAGATCAAAGGGCCATTGAGACAGCATACAAATATCAACCAACCTCGAGTCAACCCAATAGCAAAGGTATGAATTCAGGTAATACATTCAAGCAACTTATATTAAAGGAGATAATTGCTCAACAAACCAAAACTAATGATGAAGTTAAACAAAGGCTAGATACAAATGAATCATCTCTAAAAGATATACACAATAAAATGGATTTTCTATTAACTGCCTTTGATGAGCAAAACACTCTTAATAAAAGGGTAGAGCTTAAATTAATAAAGTTAGCTGCTACACTGCCTGTTGCTACTAACATTGAGCAGGTAAAGAACATAACTACTAGAGGTGGCAAAGCCACCAGAGATCCCCCATTCCCAAAATAGAAACAAAGAACATCAGCACCAGTGCAACCAGCAGTGATAGAAGAAGAAAGCCCAGTTGAAGCAGAAGATCTGCTACAACCACCAAGAACTGGAGAAATGAGGAAAGATTTTTACGACACCAACCATTTGCCATTTACCAGAAGAAACAGAGGACTGCAGTCGGATGAGCAGTTTGGTAAGTTTGTAGAGGTCATTTAGAAATTATATGTCAACATACCTCTACTTGATGCCATACAGGTACCTACATATGCAAAGTACATCAGAGATATTCTTAACAAGAAGAGACCACTGCCCACCACTGAGGTTATCAAGCTGACAGAAGAATGTAGTGCGGCCATCCTCAATAAACCACCAAAGAAGAAGGAAGATCCAGGATGCCCCACTATTGATTGCTCGATCGGAAACCAACACTTCAACAATGCACTTTGTGATCTCGGAGCAAGTGTCAGTGTGATGCCAGCATCAGTCTACAAAAAGCTTGATCAATTAGTTTGACACCTGTTGGGCATCACCGAAAACATTCTAGTCAAGATCAGAGATTTCCTGGTGCCAGTAGACTTCGTGGTATTGGACATGAGTCCTGACTCAAAAGTGTCCATCATCCTTGGAAGGCCATTTCTAAGCACCGCCAATGCCCACATTGATGTCGGGAAAGGAGAAATCAAGTTCAACATAAACGGAAAAGAAGAACACTTCACATTCAAGCCGAGACCAGAGAGAGACTTTACAGTGAAGGAAGTTCATGAAGAAGAACCACTGGAGACACCATCTCTGGAGGAAGGAAATTCATAAGATTAAAAGGTTTGGAGGTCTAGCTTCGGGGACCTAAAAATCCCAAACCCTCACCGGGAGGTAAATCGGCATTTATCCGCATCATAAATTCTTGCATAATTAATTCTTGCATTAGTCATATTTATTCATAGCATTATTATAATAATAAAAAGCCCCATATAAATAATATTCATGGTGTGTAACAACCCATATTTATTAACTATTATGGAGGCACAAAAATATTTTCCATTATCATTTCAAATAAGTTTTAATTCTCATAGATCTTTCTGCATTATATTTAATTATAGCAACCTTCTAGAAGCATGACCCACTTTCCTTAGGTCCCACATGTCATACACCACACCTCACATACATCCCATCACATTATTTGATCCACCAACATGTCTCCACTAATCAGCACTTTTCCACCGGCCAACCACCACCCATGATGCATTATTTTGCGTAAGAATTAAGCAAAGAAGGGAGTGGAGAAAGGGCAGCCAGGATGGGCACCACAAGTGGGCGCCCGCCCACCTATAGAGGGTGCCCGCCCTACCCCCTCTTTCTCCTATAAATAGCCACCTTCTACCTCCATCTTCTTCACACAAGCATTCCAGAAAACCACGCAAGTTTCAGTTTCCAGAGAAGGAGCTCTTGTAGTGAAGTAAGAAGAGAGTAGAGAGGAAGAGAAGAGTGGGAAAGAAGTTGGTAGTTTTTGAGTGAGACAGTGAGCTTCACCTAGTAAGTAGTGATCCCGCTGTCCAAGCGGAAGTAAAAGTTGTTTAGGGGGAGGTTCTGTCAAAATAAAAACTTGTCTTGAACGACTAACCCCTGGACTGCTGACATTCCGGATATCTAACCACTAACATTTTCTCTCACATTTTCCACTAGTTGTGTTTTTGCCAACTTTTGTTTACAGGATGTTCAAGAAAGTGAAGAACACAGGGAAGGCTCTCAAGAACATTGGTACAAGGAGTTCATCCCGACACTCCTCGCACCCATCAGAGATGAGCGTCGACCCAACGCCTACACAAGCTCCGTCATCTTCATCTGGTCAGCAAGTCAAGGTCCTTCTCAAGATAGGAGACCTTGGACTAAAGATCCTAAGGGAGAAGGAAGTCTATCAGCAACTAAAGAATAAAGATTTCATTCACACCCCCACTCTTGATCCAATCTTACTACAAGAAACAGGTATGGACACCGAATTCGACTTAATTTTCCAGATATTAGGTTGGACAAATTTTTGGAACATAACTGAGCTGGGTTCTCGTCTTCTCACCCTCGAATTTCTTTGCACTTTACAATATTATGAGGGGGGAATTGTTTTTCGGATGTTCAAACAGGAGATTATGCTGTCTTGGAGAGAACTGAGTGACCATCTTGGTTTCCCTTCAAGATGCATCCTGAACATTGACTCCAACCTACCTAACTTTGAGAGACACCAGTTTTGGAGAGAAATATCTAGAGATAATTTTTATAGTCAAGCCCGAACCAGTGACATGGAACACCCCACTCTTAGGATGTTCCACAAATGGCTTGGGTACAATCTTTTCTATCGTGATGATATTAGGAAAGTAAGAGTAGGAGATTTACAACTTTTATATGCTGCTATTAATAAAGTACCCACTTCACCTGTTACACTTTTAGTTTCTCATTGGCTTAGTGTACCTAGTCTTCAAGGACCAGTAGGATGTACTTCACTTATCACTCGTCTAGCCTCTAATCTTCACTTATTAGAAAACTCGTCGTTTGACTTCATAGATGAGTTAAGAATTTATCATGGCTATGACACATTTAGACAAGCTCGGATGTTAAAGAAATGGGGGAACATAATGTATATGCTATATGATGATAAAGGCAAGATTCGGTTACCTAACCCGAACCTTGGCCTCTACGTTGTTCAAAATTTTTTGATTGAGATTGCAGCAACACCAGTGAACCAGAGAGCTCCACAGCGAGTGGCATCTGAAAGGATGACCACCCATCGAGAACGCACCTGGTATGGAGCTGATCCCGGGCCGGAAGAAGCAGCGCACCTGCATTATAGTGACTACAACCCCCGAGTCCTTCGAGACCGATGGGTTCGACATGCGCAACCACAAGAGCCAACACAGGAGACATGGCCGGAGAGCCAAGATCACCAGTGGACAAACCCACCTTTTCATACAGGCAGATACTCCATTGATCCATATGGAGCTTCAGGATCTAGACCTCCACCCCAATTTGATGCAGGACGATACTACGACGCCTCCTACGCTTTCACGAACGACTACTACCAAGAGGCCGGTGCTTTCTTCACCCGTACCGACAACACCCTCCTCAACATCTAGAACATGCAAGCAGAACATGGACAACTCCTGGAAGAGCAACAAAAATGGAACCAGGACCACGCCACTGCAGTACAAGAGCTGAGACAAGATACAACAACAATGAACGACAACATCACAACCATGATGCGGTTCTGTAACATCGGGTAAGACCTACATCAACATCCAGCTTGGGGGAGTTCCTCCCCAATTTATCAAGTAAGTTTTTATTTGCTCTTCTTATTTATTCTTTTCTGTTTTAGTGTTTTATTTTTCTTAAAAAGAAAAACTTAGAAAACCCAATAAATATTTTCTTACTTTGATTTACAGTATTTTATAAACATGAAAACAAAATAAAAAGTGTGTGTAGATAAGTGTGCTTGATTTATCTGCTAAGTGTTAATCTCTAGAAAAATAAAGACCAAAAAATAATGCATGATGGAAATGATGAACAGTTGCTCTGTTTGCTTACTTACAAGTACCTAGCTTTTATATTAGAGTTCTTCCAGGAATTATTAAAACCGAAATTACTATCTTTGGGAAGCATAAAACTAAAGTCTAGGTAAGAGAATGACATAATATAAAGTTTGAGATGTTGTTTATCTTGTTCCTACTACACTAAGTTCTAGAGATTTATTTTTAAAAAACTTGCAAATCACATGATGAGTTCCTAGCATAACAAACTACCTACCAAAGCCATACTTCCTATAACATCTTTTACTATATTCACATTGAGTTTGATCGAGCTGTGTAGACCCTTAGGAGCTTTTCATATGGTTAAAATAAGATATTCACTTGCACACATCTACTACACCCTCCACCACCATCCATTAAAATTGCTAAAAATTATCACTCACTGTCCCAAGTGTTGTTATTCTCTCTCTAAAAAGATCTAATGCAGAAGAGGCATGGGTTATGCAAAAATATGCGAGGAAATAAAAAGGGGGAAGTGCCCGGAACCTCGAAAAAGAAAGAAAAAGAGTGAGACGAGAGGTAAAAATGGACAAGTGTCTAGAGTAGAATTAGGGGATACAAAGATGCCCACTTGAGCGGAAAAAATGGACAAGTGTCCGACAGAAGAATTAGGGGTATCTACTACCCACCTGAAAAAAAGAGATAGCCCATGTTCTCCCAAAGCAAAGATCAAAGAAGAGGAGAGATAGCAATATGAGGAGCAATGAGAAGTAAGCTTTATCATCACTTATACATTTTTACCATCACTATCATTAACTCCACGACACATGCACATCTTGTGAAATTTTGGTAAGGATCCACAAATACCACATATAGAGAGACTTGAGAGATCATTGCTGGGAACTCTGAGTTTTATTTTGAGAACTTATGAAAAACTCTGGAACAAAGGTGAAGTATAGACAGGAGGAATAATGCCTGACTTAATTATTTTGTCTTTCGATTACTTAAGACTCGAGTGCAGGTACTAAGCTCCATGACACTTCACTCTAATCTGGAAGAATTTTTATGTAAAAGCATGTGTGCCTGTCAGGAAAGAAAACATCGAAGCAACTCTTGATCCATCTAAGTTTAGTTGTTTGCTCAGGGACGAGCAAAGGGTAAGCTTGGGGGAGTTTGTTGACGGTCCTTAAGAACTAAAATTAACCATCAACTAAACAGGGAAAAGGATCAACATGCACCGAACATCTAGAATTAGGGTTTTATCTGACAGAATACCACGAGCTATGGTGTTTATCTATTTCTATAGGGGGTTATCAGAGAATATGGAGAGAAGGCCCACATGTCATGTTTACAACGAGATAATTACATGTCGCGCAATTTTCCTCAATCTAGAAGAGTCCAGAATCCACGGGAACGAACGAGAAGATGATCGGGCTCGGGGGCAGGGCGCCTGCCCACCCCCCTTGGGCGCCCGCCCAGGGTTAGAGTCCAATCAGGACTCTCTTTCGGGACTAAGATCCACTGACCTAAAGGATGAATCTAAACCATACAATCAATGTCGGTCTGATCCAATGACCTAAATTCACTTGAAAGGACTATATAACCAATGCCTCTCCACCCCTGGGGGACAGAAGAGAAGAGAAGAAATCATTATCAGAGGTAGCCATCAAAGTTAGGGTTTAGAGCTTCTCTCCCACAGAGAATTAGAATTAGCAACTCCCTAATCCTTTAAGTTTAGAGGTTTGATTAGATAGCAATTAGAGAAGTAGAGCACTACGCTCTGGATTCGGATCTTCGGTAATAAAGATTGGTATTATTCATATCTTTCTCTAATACTTTGTTCTAATTACATTATGTCTCCATTTATTATGATCTTAGTTTGCTCTAGTTCTATATTTGATGTAGTTATGATTGATAATGAGTTTATGTATAAGTTAGCAAAGCGCTTAACTTTCGACGCGAGGGAGTTAAGTGGTAGATCACATGTGGGCATGGTGCTTAGATGTTATTTACCTACAAATGTATCCTATCGACTGGGTCGTGTGGTAGTTCGCGATAGTGACAGCTTCGTTGATTCTTATATAGTCCACCCTCCGTTGATAGGACAGGCAGAACTTGTATTGCGGAGTAAGTCTTGTGATGTTCTGATTTACTTTAGCAATGTTCCTTATACATGAATGAAGAGTCTTTTATGTTATACATGATCTTGTAGATAACTAGAGTAGATTATGACTTAGTAGATAGTAGATAACTTAGAATCCATTCTCTAGCTAATCCGACGTCACCTACATATATGTGGAGTCGTCTATTTTCTAATCGATGTGTTATTTACCCTTGAACTTATAATTCATTATCATTATCTTTATGGTTTACCCCCTGCTAAAGTAAGTGACTGTGTGATGAGTTTCTCATTAGTAATCATCTTCTTGCAAGTTTATCTCTAGTCTATGCCTTGATAGATTTTGCCCTTATTTTAATTCAATCCCTTTTTGTTCTCTTAAGCAAAATTATAAATAATGATACCTGGAATACTTATCCTGGTGAAATGCTACAATGAGGTGTTTTATCTGTGCACTTGCGGATAGAATAGATTATTTTCCAGAGAGCATTTACATTTATAAATACCTTTGTACACTCTGGCACCATGCTGGGGATGACAACCTAGTATCTAAGTGGTGTTAGCTAGTCTCAACACCCACCTACGTGATTTCAAGTAGCTTTGCTCGTGCATTCACATCTAAGGGATGAGCAAGTTACCCTTAAGTGGAAGCTCTTCCCGTTCTCTTTGACAGGAAAAGCTAGACGGTGGTACTCTCGATATGTAGGTAGTGTAGACGGAGAATGGGAGAAGCAGCAAGCCAAGTTCTGCCTTACCTACTTCCCCATTTCCCGTGTGGCTCGTCTCCATAGAGAGATCCTAAACTTCAAGCAAGAAGAAAAGGAATCTCTAGGTGTAGCTTGGACGCAAATCACAGACTTAGCATCCTCGGGCCCAGACTTAGCCATAACCGAGCCAACGCTAATGCAGCATTTCTATCTCGGTCTTAGGCAAAGTTCCGCACAATTCCTGGATCTAGCCTCAAAGGGAGCATTCCTTCATTTACCCATTAGTGAAGGTAGGGTGGTCCTAGCAACCATACTAGACAACACCACCTACACTGATGACCATAGTGATGCCCCTGAGGAAGATCAAGCCCCTAGGGACGACACCTCGTTAGCTGACGCTATAGTAGCCACATCACAAGTTGTCGAGCCTGAACCACAATCCCAAATACCTCCAAGGGAAGAAGTGATTCATCCCTTGGAGTATCCTCTTAACATCGAGATGGATCTTTTCACCGATTATGGCAACGTCTTGAAACAACCTGTGCAAAAGAGAGACCAAAACGCTCCAAAAGAGTAAGTATCTTCTTGCTTAGAGGCTTCTTACCTCAAAGCAACTACTCAGGAGCTCATGACCGTTATGAGCAGCGAATGGCTAAAGGAGTCAGAAGCGTCGTCTGATGTAATCAGGCTTCTCTGCTGCTTCACAACCATTCGTTGTCTCATAAGCAGGACTCCCATGGATTCTCTTTATGACCCCAACGTAGGAGCATCCGTAATGTCTAAGAATTTGGCATCAACACTCCTAGGTGAGGAACCATTAGTTCCGACCAAAAAGTTTCTCAAGCTACCATCTGGAGAATTGGTCGAGAGCTGCGGCTGTTGTTATTTGGTAACGCCATCAGGAAATGATCCGCAAGCGCACGAATATTGGTGAGCACTTCACCCGGGAGGTTATCTAGAGTATCGTATTTATATTTTTACCACTGGGAGAAAGCGTGCATCTGACTAACCAAATCTATTGCTACTACCCTTTAGGCTACAAACAATGTGATTCGATGTGAGCGATATATAGAGAAGCCTACAACCGTACTCTCATTCTAACCTTGGTAAGGATGATCTATTGTTCTGTTGGGGAGGCTCACAGAATCTAGACACCACAAAGGATGTTGGACCTGCACCTATAAACCCTATCGATCCTTCTAACGGGATGTGGGCTACAAAGGTAGCTCGGAAATGTCACGTTCGTCACTACTACCACGGTCCAGCTAGACAGGGGATATCTATGAGTACCCTAGCCCAAACACCATGTTTACGCTAGTAATGATTACTCTAAACTCAACCAGAAGAGATTAAAGTAAACTCATAAACCAAAGAACAATAAAACAAAGAACTTACTAGAATTTAGAAGTCAAAATAGTAAAGAATCCTAGGAGCAAGCTTCGGGTTAGGAGACTTGATCCCGTTGGTACAACCTCGGAGTAGACACCGACAGGCCGAGCTTCCTCCGATCTACACCTCCACTCTATCTCTCTCAATCTATAAGAACATAGAAGAACTAATTCTAATCTCGCATTGGATGCTAAGCCCTAATTCTATATAGAGGAAAGGTTATCCTTCGAGGGCACCTCTCAACTCTATAATGATGTGTTCTCCTCCAGGGGCCAGGGGTCTTGCTTATATAGTCCTCCCCCTTTGTGCCTTTTTAGTTCAACAGGCAATGTGGTACTAAACTTTCCACCATATCTCATTAAAATGCACATAGGCCTTAATGGACCAAAATCTGATTTGGGCCCAATTAATCCCGCAGCTCTTTTATGTGGAGTCCTTTTATTAATATCTCTTGATTCTGAACTCCAAATATAGCAAATAATATATGCATTTCGATCAGCTCGACGAGATCTTTGTAATGGTGTACTTCATTCTGTGATTGGTGCTTGTACCACGGCGGGCGCCCTGCCCCCGGGCCCGTTCGGCCTCCCGTTCGTTCCCATGGCTTCTGGACTCTTCTAGATGATAGAAAATTGCGTGGCATGTTAATATCTCTATGTAATCCCGACATGTGGGTATTTCCTCCATATTTCCTCATAACCCCCTGCAGAAATAGACAAACACCAAAACTCGTGGAATTCTGTCAGATAAAACCCTAAGTCTGGGTATTGGTTGCATTTGGATCCTTTTCATTATTTATTTGATGATTATATTTGGTACTTAAGGACCGTCAACAAACTCTCCCAAGCTTACCTCTTGCTTGTCCCTGAGCAAGGATAGACTCAAAAGTTTCTGCAGTGTTTTCATGCTTTAAAAGTACACATGCGTTCAAGCAAGATCTCATCTCTGAGTTAGAGTAAACTGTTAAGACTTAAAACTTACTCATTTTACCTTTCACCATGGGGCTTGCAACCGTCACTTGTGTCTTGAGCAGTTAAAAGATAGAACAGTCTAGTCATGCGCCATGTCTCTTGTTCTTGATCAGCTATAACTCTAGAGTTTTTGCAGTTTTTCAAATAAAACTCAGAGATTCCTTGTATGACTCTCTCAAATCTATCTTTTGTGGTATTTCTGGGTCCTTTCCAAGGCAGTAATGGTATATGCCTTCTCTCAAAGTATGTGGTATTTTTGGTATGAGGCATAGTGATATTGCCTTCTCTCTCACCCTATTCTATCAAGATTTTGACATCTGGAGCCCATAGGTGGGAGACAGATAATCCATACTTACAAGATATTTATTGCATAGTCAAACCATGGATCTAGAAGAACAAGTCAATAAGTCAAATCAAGATGTCCATGTGTGGCGAGTGAATGGTGTATGGTGATAACAATGGTGAAAATCTAATTCTACTTTTGCTCTTTTAAGGGGATACATACCTTTCTTGCACTTTGAAGCTTTTTGAGGAGAATGAGATGCTCTATATTTTCTTTTTCTTTCCTCTCAGGTGGGTATCTTGTACCCCTAATTCTACTGTCAGACACTTGACCATTTTTACCTCTCGTCTCACTTTTTCTTTTCTTCAAGGTTCCGGGCACTTGCCCCTTTTTATTTCCTCGTATCCTCTTTTTTTAGAGCACTCATCTCCTGAAATAATATAGCAAGTGGTAGTAACCAAGATAACTCGAGCATTTATTTCACAGGGAAAAATAGAAATGTTTTTGGCTATTCTCTCCCGGATTAGGAGTAGAATACTTTTGGGTGGCTTTGGAGATGGAATTGAGTGGATGTATGTGGATGCGTACTTTCGGAGTAGAAGTAGCATGTGTGAGTGAACGTGCAAGTGAATCTTGATTTTAACCACATGACAAGATCCTAAGGGTCCACATAGCTTGACCACACTCAATGCTCATAAGCAGTAAAAAGTAAATGTGTGGCTCAAAGTCTAGCAAGCATGTATATGTGGCTGTGGTAGGATTTTAAACTCTCATCATACAGGAACTCATCATGCAATATTTTAGAGATTTTCAAAGATAAAATTCTCCAGAATTCTAGCATCTCTAGGAACAGATAAATAGCAGCTCAACCTTCCCATATCATATCCGTTAACAACTTAGACTTTAGATCAAGTACTCTTCCCACAAGTTTAGGTTTAGAGCAGGTTTAAATTATAACAGTTATGCCTAATCTTGAGAGAGAGCTCAAACGTGAAAACTAGGTACATGGCAGAGCAACTATTTATCATATCCATGTAAGAGTTTATCATTTATGTTCAGTTTGGCCTAGACACTTTACTGATTTATTTTGCAAACTAAGCAAAGATATATATAAGCACAAAAATTTTTATTTGGGTTTTCATCATTATGCATATTTTTATTATTTGAGTAAAGTATAAACGCGAGTAGAAACACTTAGCTGGATAAATGAGGGTGCTCTCTGTTGACACTAGCTAACACCACTTAGATACTAGGTTGTCATCCCCAGCATGGTGCTAGAGTGTACAAAGGTATTCATAAATGTAAAGGCTCTCTAGAAAATAATCTATTCTATCCGCAAGCGCACAGATAAAACACCTCATTGTAGCATTTCACCAGGATAAGTATTCCAGGTATCGTTCTAAGGAGATTAAATTAAGGGCAAAATCTATCAAGGCATAGACTAGAGATAAACTTGCAAGAACATGATTACTAATGAGAAACTCGTCACACAGTCACTTACTTTAGCAGGGGGTAAACCATAAAGATAATGATAATGAATTATAAGTTCAACGGATAAATAACACAGCGATTAGAAAATAGACTACTCCTCATATATGTAGGTGATGTTGGATTAGCTAGAGAATGGATTCTAAGTTATCTACTAACTACTAAGTCATAATGTACTCTAGTTATCTACAAGATCATATATAGCATAAAAGACTCTTCAATCATGTATAAGGAACATTGATAAAGTAAATCAGAGCATCGCATGACTTACTCCACAATACCGGTTCTGCCTGTCCTATCAACGGAGGGTGGACTATATAAGAATCAATGAAGCTGTCACTATCGCGAACTACCACACGACCCGGCCAATAGGATACATTTGCAGATAAATAACATCTAAGCACCACGCTCACATGTGATCTATCACCTAACTCCCTCGCGTCAAGAGCTAAGCGCTTTGCAAACTTATACATAAACTCATTATCAATCATAACTATATCAAATATAGAACTAGAGCAAACTAAGAACATAATAATTAGAGACATAATGCAATTAGAACAATAGAATTAGAGAAAGATATGAATAATACCAATCTTTGTTACCGTAGATCCGAATCCTGAGCGTAGTGCTCTACTTCTCTAATTGCTATCTAATCAAACCTCTAAACTTGAAGGATTAGGGAGTAGCTATTTCTAATTCTCTATGGGAGAGAAGCTCTAAACCCTAACTTTAATGGCTACCTCTGCATAATGGTTTCTTCTCTTCTCCTCTCTCCTCCAGGGGCCAGGGGGTTTGGTTTTATAGTCCCCTCAAGTGAACGTGGGCTGTCAAATCAAACCGACATAGATTGTATGGTTTAGATTGATCCTTTAGGTCGGTGGAGTTTAGCCCCGAAGCAGAGTCGTGATTGGACTCTTGTCCTGGGCGGGCGCCCAAGGGGGGTGGGCGGGCACCCTGCCCGCGAGCCCGATTCCCTTCTCGTTCGTTCCCGTGGCTTCTGGACTCTTCTAGATTGAAGAAAATTGCGCGGCACGTAATTATCTCGTTGTAAACATGACATGTGGGCCTTCTCTCCATATTCTCTAATAACCCCCTGCAGAAATAGATAAACACCAAAGCTCATGGAATTCTGTCAGATAAAACCCTAATTCTAGATGTTTGTTTCATATTGATCCTTTTCCATGTTTATTTGATTATTAATTTTAGTACTTAAGGACCGTCAACAAACTCCCCCAAGCTTACCCTTTGCTCGTCCCTGAGCAACTAGCTAAACTCACATGGATCAGGAGTTTCTTCGATGTTTTCTTTCCTGACAGGCACACATGCTTTTACATAAAATTCTTCCAGATTAGAGTGAAGTGTTATGGAGTTTAGTACCTGCACTTAAATCTTAAGTGATCGAAAGACAAAATAATTAAGTCAAGCACTATTCCTCCTGTCTATACTTCACCTTTGTTCTAGAGTTTTTCATAAGTTTTCAAAATAAAACTCAAAGTTCCCAGCAATGATTCTCTCAAGTCTCTCTATATGTGGTATTTGTGGATCCTTAACAAAATGTCACTTACCTATAGCTAATGGAATATTTAAGTGTAGCTGATAGGAGTGAAAAACAGCCCATACATATGTTGTCTAATCGAGCCATGGATCCAAAGGAACTCAGCATATAATTAAATCAAAATGTGCATGTGTGGTGGAGTAAATGATAGTGATAATAAAAATGTATAAGTGATAATAAAACTTAGTTCTCATTGCTCCTCATATTGCTATCTCTCCTCTTCTTTGATCTTTGCTTTGGGAGAACATGGGCTATCTCTTTTTCTTCTTTTTTTTCAGGTGGGTAGTAGATACCCCTAATTCTACTGTCGGACACTTGTCCATTTTTTCCGCTCAGGTGGGCATTTTTGTACCCCTAATTCTACTTCGGACACTTGTCCATTTTTACCTCTCGTCTCACTCTTTTTCTTTCTTTTTCTAGGTTCCGGGCACTTGCCCCTTTTTATTTCCTCGCATATTTTTGCATAACCCATGCCTCTTCTGCATTGAATCTTTTTAGAGAGAGAGAATAACAATATTTGGGACAGTGAGTGATAATATTTTTAGTAATTTTAATGAATGGTGATGGATGGTGTAGTAGATGTGTGCAAGTGAATATCTTAATTTAACCACATGAAAAGCTCCTAAGGGTCTACACAGCTCGATCAAACTCAATGTAAATATAGTAAAAGATGTTATAGCAAGTATGGCTGTGGTAGGTAATTTGTTATGCTAGGAACTCATCATGTGATTTGTAAGTTTTCAAAATAAATCTCCAGAACTTAGTGTAAAAGGAACAAGATAAACAACAGCTCAACTTTATATCATGCCTTTCTCTTACCTAGACATTAGTTTTATGCTTACCATAGATAGTAAATTCAGTTTTAGTAATTCCTGGAAGAACTCTAATATAAAAGCTAGGTACTTGAAAGTAAGCAAACAGAGCAACTGTTCATTATTTCCATCATGCATCTTTTTGATCTTTTTGTTTTTTTTTCTAGAGATTTGCACTTAACAGATAAAATAAAGCACACTTATCTACACACTCTTTTTATTTTGTTTTCATGTTTATAAAATGCAGTAAATTAAAGCAAGAAAATATTTATTTGGTTTTCTAAGTGTTTCCTTTTTAAGATAAATAAAACACTAAGACAAAATAGAATAAATAAGAAGAGCAAATAAAAAATTACTTGATAAATTGGGGAGGAACTCCCCCAAGCTTGATGTTGACGTCGGTCTTACCCGATGTTCCAGAACCGCATCATGGTTGTGATGTTGTTATTCATTGTTGTTGTATCTTGTCTCACCTCTTCTACTGCAGCGGCATGGTCCTGGTTCCATTTTTGTTGCTCTTCCAGGAGTCTTCCATGTTCTGCTTGCGTGTTCTAGATGTCGAGGAGGGTGTTGTCGGTACGAGTGAAGAAAGCACCGGCCTCTTGATAGTAGTCATTCGTGAAAGCGTAGGAGGCGTCGGAGTATCGTCCTGCATCGAATTGGGGCAGAGGTCTGGATCCTGAAGCTCCATATGGATCAGTGGAATACCTGCCCGTATGAAAAGGCGGGTTTGTCCACTGGTGACCTTGGCTCTCCGGCCATGTCTCCTCTGTTGGCTCTTGTGGTTGCGCATGACGAACCCATGGGTCTCGAAGGACTCGAGGATTGTAATCGCAATAATGCAGGTGCGTTGCTTCTTCTGGTCCAGGGTCAGCTCCATACTAGGTGAGTTCTCGGTGAGTGGTCACCCTTTCAGATGCCACTCGCTGTGGGGTTCTCTGGTTCACTGGTGTTGCTGCAATCTCAATCAAAAAGTTTTGCACAACGTAGTGGCCATGGTTCGGGTTAGGTAACCGAATCTTGCCTTTATCATCATATAGCATATACATTACATTCCCCTCTTTCTTTAACATCCGAGCTTGTCTAAATGTGTCATAGCCATGATAAATTCTTAATTCCTCTATGATATCCAACGATGAGTTTTCTAGTAAGTGAAGATTAAAGGCTAGACGAGTGATAAGTGAAGTACATCCTACTGGTCCCTGAAGACTAGGTATACTAAGCCAATGAGAAACTAATAGTGTAACAGGTGAAGTAGGTACTTTATTAATAGCAGCATATAAAAGTTGTAAATCTCCTACTCTTACTTTCCTAATATCATCACGATAGAAAAGATTGTACCTAAGCCATTTGTGGAACATCCTAAGAGTGGGGTGTTCCATGTCACTAGTTCGGGCTTGACTATAAAAATTATCTCTAGATATTTCTCTCCAAAACTGGTGTCTCTCAAAGTTAGGTAGGTCGGAGTCAATGTTCAGGATGCATCTTGAAGAGAAACCAAGATGGTCGCTCAGCTCTCTCCAAGACAACATATTTTCCTGTTTGAACATCCGAAAAACAATTCCCCCCTCATAGTATTGTAAGGTGCAAAGAAATTCGAGGGTGAGAAGACGAGAACCCAGGTCAGTTATATTCCAAAAATTCGTCGAACCTATCATCTGGAAAATTAAGTCAAATTCAGTGTCCATACCTGTTTCTTGTAGTAGGATTGGATCGAGAGTAGGGGTGTGAATGAAATCTTTGTTCTTCAATTGCTGATAGACTTCCTTCTCTCTTCGGGTCTTCAGTCCAAGGTCTCCTATCTTGAGAAGGACCATAACTTGCTGACCTGATGAAGATGACGGAGCTTGTGTGGGTGTCGGGTCGACGCTCATCTCTGATGGCTGTGAGGAGTGTCGGGCTGAACTCCTTGTACCAATGTTCTTGAGAGCCTTCCCTGCATTCTTCACCTTCTTAAACATTCTGCAAACAAAAGTTGGCAAAAACACAACTAGTGGAAAATGTGAGAGAAAATGTTAGTGGTCAGCTGTCCGGAATATCAGTAGTCCAGGGGTTAATCGTTCAGGATAAGTTTCTATTTTGGCAGTACCTCCCCCTAAACAACTTTTACTTCCGCTTAGACAGCGGGATCACTACTTGCTAGGTGATACTCACTCTCTCACTCAAAAGAACTCCCAACCTTTTCACATTCAGAGCTATTCTCTGGAAACCGAGAACTACGAGCTTGCAAGGTTTTCTGAAGTGTGTGTGTGAAGAGAAGGGGAGCTGGAGGTGGCCTTTTATAAGCTGAGCAGGGGACAGGGCGGGCACCCTTGGTAGGTGGGCGGGCGCCAACTTGTGATGCCCATCCTGGGTGTGCCTCCTCCACTTGCTTCCTTGCTTTGATCTCACGCCGAATAATATTGTGTTGGTGGTGGTTGGACGGTGGAAAGATGTCACGCAAGTGGAAACATATTGGTGGATGAAATTATGTGATGGGATGTATGTGAGGTGAAGTGTATGACATGAGGGACCCAAGAGGTGTGTGTCATGCTTCTAGAAGGTTAATATAATTAAATATAATGCAAGAAAATCTATGAGAATTGAAACTTAATTAAAATGATAATGGAAAATATTTTTGTGCCTCCACAATAATTAATAAATATGGGTTGTTACACATCATAAATATTATTTATATGGGGCTTTTTATTATTATAATAATGCTATGAATATATATGACTAATGCAAGATTTAATTATGCAAGAATTTAAATATGAGAAAATTAATAATGCGAATAAATACCGATTTACCTCCCGGTGAGGGTTTGGGATTTTTAGGTCCCCCAAGCTGGACCTCCAAATCTTTTAATCTTCTGAATTACCTTCCTCCGGAGATGGTGTCTCTAGTGGTTCTTCATGAACTTCCTTCACTGTAGAATCTCTCTGGTCTAGGTTTGAATGTGAAGTGTTCTTCATGTCCGTTTATGTTGAACTTGATTGCTCCTTTTCCGACATCAATGTGGGCATTGGCAGTTCTCAGAAATGGCCTTCCAAGGATGATGGACACTTTTGAGTCAGGACTCATGTCCAATACTATGAAGTCTACTGGCACAAGGAAATCTCTGATCTTGACTGGAATGTTTTCGGCGATACCCAACGGATGTCGAACTGATTGATCCGCTAGTTGTAAGCACATTGATGTTGGTTCTAGGGTCGCATGCTCAAGCTTTTTGTAGACTGATGCTGGCATCACACTGACACTTGCTCCGAGATCACAAAGTGCATTGTTAAAATGTTGGTTTCCGATCGAGCAATCAATAGTGGGGCATCCTGGATCTTCCTTCTTCTTTGGTGGTTTGTTAAGGATGGCCGCACTGCATTCTTCTGTCGGCTTGATAACCTCAGTGGTGGGCAGTGGTCTCTTCTTGTTAAGAATATCTCTGATGTACTTTGCATATGTAGGTACCTGTATGGCATCGAACAGAGGTATGTTGACATATAATTTCTGAATTACCTCTACAAACTTACCAAACTGCTCATCCGACTGCAGCCTCTGTTTCTTCTAGGAAATGGCAAATAGTTGGTGTCGTAAAAATCTTTCCTCATTTCTCTAGTTCTTGGTGGTTGGGGCAGATCTTCTGCTTCAACTGGGCCTTCTTCTTCTATCACTGCTGGTTGCACTGGTGCTGATGTTCTTTGTTTCTCTTTTGGGTATGGGGGATCTCTGGTGGCTTTACCTCCTCTAGTAGTTATATTCTTTACCTGCTCAATGTTAGTAGCAACAGGCAGTGCAGTAGCTATCTTTATTAATTTAAGCTCTACCCTTTTATTAAGAGTGTTTTGCTCATCAAAGGCAGTTAGTAGAAAATCCATTTTATTGTGTACATCTTTTAGAGATGATTCATTTGTATCTAGCCTTTGTTTAACTTCGTGATTAATTTTGGTTCGTTGAGCAATTATCTCTTTTAATGAAAGTTGCTTGAAAGTATTACCTGAATTCATACCTTTGCTAGTGGGTTGACTCGAGGTAGGTTGATATTTGTATGCTGTCTCAATGGCCCTTTGATCTTCTTTGAACTTGGCCCTCTGGTCAATCCAATGGAGCAAATTTTTCATCTTAGTTGATAATGCATTTACTTCTTCTGGTATTTCTTCAGTTTGATGACATTGTTGAGCTTTATCTTGGAACCAGCTTTGATTTTCTGCTATCTTATCCAAAAGTATCTCTGCTTTTCCAATTGTAAGCTCCAAGAATGATCCTTTAGCAGATGCATCTAGGGACTCACGAGCCTTCTGGGTTAATCCATGGTAGAAGGTCTACATAAGTGACCATGTGGCCATTCCATGGTGAGGACAATCTGATATGTATCCTTGAAAACACTCCCATGCTTCTGAAATAGTTTCTGTCTTCTACTATTGAAACTGACAATATTTCCTCTTAAGGCAGTTGTTTTGCCTATAGGGAAAGACTTTGATAGAAAGGCATCTGACAAGTTCGTCCAGTTGTTGATGTTATCTTGATGAGTGTAGAACCACTTCCTCGCTTTTCCTTCTAGTGAGAATGGAAAAAGGCGAAGTAGTGTGACGTCTTTGTCAACTCCGTTGATGTGGATTGTGCTTCCAATCTCTAAGAAATTCTGCAAGTGTGCACTAGCATCTTCATGTGCCTTTCCACTGAATTGTGTAGCTTGTACCAAATTGATTAGGCTTGACTTGACCTCAAACTCAGGTATTCCTTCTTCTACTGCAAATCTTGGACCAGTTAGAATGTTCTCAAGGCTTGGAGTAGAGAATTCTTGTAGGGTCTTTTGTGCCATAGCTTCAGCAATTGGTAGCTAGCTTCTTCTTCTCTTGATTGCTTTGGTTCTGATGATGAAGAGTTGAATGTACCCAAAGTCAATCCTGATATACCCTGTATAAAAATATAAATATAGAAAAACAACAGGGTGAACCTGCCAAAGCAGAGGTGCCTTGTCATGATTTCTCACTTAGTAGCTGTTTTATGCAATTATTTCTCTATAGTCTAGTCTAATATTTTATATGAATAACCTTGACTGATTTTCTAGCTTTCCTTACCATTCCCATGCGTTACCCTTTTGTGTCCCTTTATGACTTTCTTATGAGATCTCCCCGGCAACGGCACCAGAAATGCTTGTTGACACTAGCTAACACCACTTAGATACTAGGTTGTCATCCCCAGCATGGTGCCAGAGTGTACAAAGGTATTTATAAATGTAAAGACTCTCTAGAAAATAATCTATTCTATCCGCAAGCGCACAGATAAAACACCTCATTGTAGCATTTCACCAGGATAAGTATTCTAGGTATCGTTATTTATAATTTTGCTCAAGGGATCTAAGGAGATTAAATTAAGGGCGAAATCTATCAAGGCATAGACTAGAGATAAACTTGCAAGAACATGATTACTTATGAGAAACTCGTCACACAGTCACTTACTTTAGCAGGGGGTAAACCATAAAGATAATGATAATGAATTATAAGTTCAAGGGATAAATAACACAGCGATTAGAAAATAGACTACTCCTCATATATGTAGGTGATGTCGGATTAGCTAGAGAATGGATTCTAAGTTATCTACTAACTACTAAGTCATAATCTACTCTAGTTATCTACAAGATCATATATAGCATAAAAGACTCTTCATTCATGTATAAGGAACATTGATAAAGTAAATCAGAGCATCGCATGACTTACTCCACAATACCGGTTCTGCCTGTCCTATCAACGGAGGGTGGACTATATAAGAATCAACGAAGCTATCACTATCGTGAACTACCACACGACCCGGCCAATAGGATACATTTACAGATAAATAACATCTAAGCACCACGCTCACATGTGATCTATCACCTAACTCCCTCGCGTCAAGAGCTAAGCGCTTTGCAAACTTATACATAAACTCATTATCAATCATAACTATATCAAATATAGAACTAGAGCAAACTAAGAACATAATAATTAGAGACATAATGCAATTAGAACAATAGAATTAGAGAAAGATATGAATAATACCAATCTTTATTACCGTAGATCCGAATCCAGAGCGTAGTGCTCTACTTCTCTAATTGCTATCTAATCAAACCTCTAAACTTGAAGGATTAGGGAGTAGCTATTTCTAATTCTCTATGGGAGAGAAGCTCTAAACCCTAACTTTGATGGCTACCTCTGCATAATGATTTCTTCTCTTCTCCTCTCTCCTCCAGGAGCCAGGGGGTCTGGTTTTATAGTCCCCTCAAGTGAACGTGGGCCGTCAGATCAAACCGACATAGATTGTATGGTTTAGATTGATCCTTTAGGTCGGTGGAGTTTAGCCCCGAAGCAGAGTCCTGATTGGACTCCTGTCCTGGGCGGGCGCCCAAGGGGGTGGGCGGGCGCCCTGCCCCCGAGCCCGATTCCCTTCTCGTTCGTTCCCGTGGCTTCTGAACTCTTCTAGAATGAAGAAAATTGCGCGGCACGTAATTATCTCGTTGTAAACATGACATGTGGGCCTTCTGTCCATATTCTCTGATAACCCCCTGCAGAAATAGATAAACACCAAAGCTCGTGGAATTCTGTCACATAAAACCCTAATTCTAGATGTTTGTTTCATATTGATCCTTTTCCATGTTTATTTGATTATTAATTTTAGTACTTAAGGACCGTCAACACTCTCCCCCAAGCTGGATTTTGACGTAATTTCTTCTGATGTAGCTAGCAGGTGACGGAGGTGTATTTGAATGTGGGTAGCACCCTGACAGCGATTACTATGTCCTCCGCCAGCTAATCTTCTTTGATCCTTGAATTTTGTGGAGCTCAAATAGACAACAAAGCTTTGTGGAACTGGTTAAGTGTTAGCATAAAATCTCTTCGCCTTTATCATGTTGAGCTTCCTCTAATAAATATTACTCTCTTTGGTAGGATCATAAATTTATTTTTATATTCTCATTTTGATAGGATAGGAATATATTTATTTTATTTTTATGCCACCACAGTGAATGTACTTATGGGTTTTATGCCACTTGTATACTCACATGGGCCTTACTGTTTTTTTAACATTTTTATTTTCTTTTCAAGATAGTATGAACCGATTAACTAAACAAGCTATTTAAAGAAAATAAATAATTGAAGGGAAGGTGACAACTACCAAGTTTACCTCTTGGCACGGCGTTCGGCATTTTTAAGTCCTCCGAACGGGACTCCTTGTGTTTTTAGTCGTCCTAGGATTCCGGCGGTGCCTCCTCTTCTAGTACAACTCTCTTCTCTATCCATACCTGATTCGGTGCTACGGTCTCCTCTGGACGATCCTGTTCAAGATTTATATCTTTGGACCTTATTACATCTCCTTTGTAGTCTGCGCATCTGTCTTTGATGATTTGCCTCCTCTGGTTTCAGTTGTGGCGCCTTCTTATCATCATGATCTGCTTAGAATCTTCAACTATATAGTTAGAATCATTAAAGTAGTGGCGTACCTTCTCAGAGGGGAAGTGCATGTGGACTTCCCCGGTTCCAATATAGATGATAGCTTTGATAGTGTTGAGGAACGGTCTTCCAAGGATGATGGGTAGATCGTACTCGTCTTCTCCCATGTCAATGACCTGAAAATCATCTGGAGTTGAATGTATGTTGGTTGTAGGGGCATGGTTCCATGCAGGAGCTGATAAGTGACTGCGGCCATTATGTTGACATCAGATCCGGTGTCGTAGAGTGTCTTCTGAAAAGAGTATCCATTGATTGTGTACTCGATGCTTGGAACACCAGGGTCGTCCTTCTTGATCAGGAAAGGCGACTTGAGTCGACGATCTTGACCTCTTCCGGCAAGGATCCAATGTTTTAAGTCTTCTGGACAATACTTCTCACTGTGTTCATCCTTTAGGTGCATCATTTGATTAGGTGTGGGCCTTGACATCTGCACCTCTTGATACGGTGTCACCCATGTTCTTCGTTTGTCCAGCAGTTCGAGATGTAGCATTGGCAGCATCTTGCTCAGTGTGTTTGTGCTCGTAAATCCAAGTTCTTCACTTGGTGGAATCTAGGAGTTGTGAAACTCCATCAAGTTTTGCTCAAAGTGTACCTGCTCATAGAGACAAGGCAGAGATCAAGTGCATGGGCCCTGATGGTGAAAAACACCAACAGAACCAAAAGTGTATTTGTTCATCTCTAACCTTAAGCATAGTGAGCAAGACAAAGTTGATGGATAATAAGATCATGAGTGTAGTATTTGAAACATTTGTCAGATCAGATTGCTCAACCCAATGGGAAGATAATCTATCTATATTTATGTTTTGTTTATATCTTCCAAAGCTTGAATGTGCAACATTTTAGCTTATATGATTATGAGTGTGGGATCACGAAGGTAGTACTAAGAACAAAGATTAAAGGACTAAACATGTTGAATTAGTTGGGTTGGTTAATTTGGATTACAAATCATACATGTTTGTCTCTTTATTTTTATGTGAACGCCAGAACCAAGGAGAAGCTTATAAAAGCGATAGTCAAGTACCTTCAGATGTTACCTTACTTGAAGAGTGATGGTATAGTATCACCTTGTGGAAACTTTCCTTTCTTAGCGGTTGTGCACCGTGTTTGTGGCACTCTTTGTCTCGTTCCATGGATCAACTCTCTATGATGAATAAGCTATGTCTTCCTTGTGCAAATCGTTAAACTTCATGTGTCTCTCTCTTCATCTCTGATGTGAGTTTATCTCAGGACTTCCCAAATTGATATTGAAAGTTTTTCTGCAGGGGTTAGTTTGACAAAATATACCAATGTCTACACAAGCAGTTTTTAGTTCAATAACCGAACTAGACTCTATGTCTAATCAGATTAAGGAAGGCTGTTTAACCTAAGCACCATGCTTAATTTAAAAGCCAATAGAAGTATGTGCAGTACTTCCAAACTAACACTTACTAGGACAAACAAAGGTAGCGTGATGGCATTTATAGAGATCTACTCAAGTGGAGATGAAGTAGTGTCATTAGTATTTAACAAATTGAGCATGTCTCAAAGGTAGGGACAACCAACATAGCAACATGGCAAAGGATGTTTTTATGTAAAGTACTCCCCCAAGATTGAATTTTGCAAAATTCAAGTTTGGATGAATTTAATTCAATGTTGCATGATGATTGGCATACCTTGTGCTTGTCATTCCTCAGATCTTCTTGCTCTAATCCTAGAAAGGTTAGTGACACGAATACCCGAAGGAATATTTCTACAATTATCTTTATATGCTCAATGCACAAGGCAATATTGCAAATAATTAAAAGTTCATGTTACGATTTGATAAGTGCTTGTTTAGGACACTGAGCTTGTCCTTGGGAAACCATCAAATTATGTTGGTGAAGTGGTTTTCCCTCCAACACCAACCTAAGCGTGCCTATATCAAGATCGACTCAACGAGATCTGCAATATTTATTATAGACATATGCATCGATAACCACCCCTTTAAAGTTTTTATAAATAGAAAGGAAGAGGGGGTTGGAGATCTCAAATGTGGTAAGGTTGGAGAGACCAATTGATTGGGGAGATGTTTTATATGAGCAAGGACTTGGTGAGGTATTCATGAATGCTTAAAATTCCTCTAGGATTGTCTCTCAAGTTTGTTTTATCCATCCATTCAATGGTGATAGCACATGAATTTTTAATGCCCTCTAGCCATCGACTTGCTCTTCTCGATCCTCCTTGTGGTCTTGGTGACTCTTATGCATGGGATGTCTAGAGATATTCATAGGATCATCGGGAGGTTCAAGAGAAAGAGCATAGTAGAAAGTATTAGGCTCAAGGATGGGATTAAAGATAGATTCGAATGAGTCATCAAAAGTGGGCGTAGAAGGGGAGAAGGTGAGATTGTCTTCTAAATGGTTTCGTTCTCCTTCTATTGCATCACTTAAGATGTCATCCTTGAGTCTTTCTAGATGTCCATCAAAGGGATTGGATTTGAGATGCTTTCTTAGAGATCCCTTCCTAGGAAGGTTCAAACTATATGCACTAAAAGGTCTCTTATGAAGCAGGAAGTTTAAGCTCATCCCAAAATGAATTTCCAAAGATAGAATTTCTTCTTCTCTTAGATTATTTTGGAGCACTATTAGTTTGGGTTGGATAGCCGAATCATGGGATTGAAATGTTTGGAAGTCGGCTATTGAAACTTCCTTTCCTCGTTTGGGAGATGATTCCTTCTCTATCTCTATGATTTTTTTATGAAGACTAGTGCAAGAAGGATGTCCACGGATGAAGACATACCTTGCTTTACTAACAAATAAAGAAAGAAAAACTCTACCAAAGGTTATATGATTAAGACCAATGTGAAAATATCGAGGAAAAACATGGTCTTGTAGGGCTAGGTTTAAACCAAAATTTATAGAAAGATTAAAAGATTCCCTAGGTGCAGCTAAAAGTTCATTATCTTCTTGATTAAAAGATAGGACCACGGCTATAGAAAAGGGTTGGTTTTGACCTATTGCAATCAACTCCGGACACAGATCATAATTAGGGGCAAAGAAAGGACTCGTTGACTCCCATGGTCTATGGCTGGTCTTCGAAGGTGCAAAAAGTTCAATAATAGGTGTGGAATTTGAGTTATCCACAAGGATGGAAAAATAAAAAGATAAAAGAATAAAAGTATAAAAGTATAATACAAGATAATAGCAAGACTAAAAGTTATCTCAGCAAACCGTCTTTCTCCCCGGCAACGGCGCCAGAAATGCTTGTTGATATTTGGTAACGCCATCAGGAAATGATCCGCAAGCGCACGGATATCGGTAAGCACTTTACCTGGGAGGTTATCCAGAGTATCGTATTTATATTTTTACCACTGGGAGAAAGCGTGCATCTGACTAACCAAATCTATTGCTACTACCCTTTAGGCTACAAACAATGTGATTCGATGTGAGCGATGTATAGAGAAGACTACAACCGTACTCTCGTTCTAGCCTTGGTAATGATGATCTATTGTTCTATTGGGGAGGCTCACGGAATATAGACACCACAAAGGATGTTCGACCCGCACCTATAAACCCTATCGATCCTTCTAACGGGATGTGGGCTACAAAGGTAGCTCGGAAATGTCACGTTCCTCACTACTACCACGGTCCAGCTAGACAGGGGATATCTATGAGTACCCTAGCCCAAACAACACGTTTACGCTAGTAATGATTACTCTAAACTCAACCGGAAGAGATTAAAGTAAACTCATAAACCAAAGAACAATAAAACAAATAACTTACTAGAATTTAGAAGTCGGAATACTGAAGAATCCTAGGAGCAAGCCTCAGGTTAGGAGACTTGATCCCGTAGGTACAACCTCGGAGTAGACACCGACAGGCCGGGCTTCCTCCGATCTACACCTCCACTCTATCTCTCTTAATCTAGAAGAACTTAGAAAAACTAATTCTAATCTCACATTGGATGCTATGCCCTAATTCTATATAGAGGAAAGGTTATCCTTCGAGGGCACCTCTCAACTCTATAACGATGTGTTCTCCTCCAGGGGCCAGGGGCCTTGCTTATATAGTCCTCCTCCTTTGTGCCTTTTTGGTTCAGCAGGCGATGTAGTACTAAACTTTCCACCATATCTTATTAAAATGCACATAGGCCTTAATGGACCAAAATCTGATTTGGGCTCAATTAATCCCGCAGCTCTTTTATGTGGAGTCCTTCTTTTATTAATATCTCTTGATTCCGAACTCCAAATATAGCAAATAATATATGCATTTCGATCAGCTCGACGAGATCTTTGTAATGGTGTACTCCATTCTGTGATTGGTGCTTGTACCAGGGCAGGCGCCCAAGGGGGGAGGGCGGGCACCCTGCCCCCGGGCCTGTTCAGCCCCCCATTCGTTCCTGTGGCTTCTGGACTACTCTAGATATTAGAAAATTACGCGGCACGTTAATATCTCTATGTAAACCCGACATGTGGGGCTTTCCTCCATATTTCCTGATAACCCCCTGCAGAAATAGACAAACACCAAAACTCGTGGAATTCTGTCAGATAAAACCCTAAGTCTGGGTGTTGGTTGCATTTCGATCCTTTTCTTTATTTATTTGATGATTATATTTGGTACTTAAGGACCGTCAACAGCGGCCTTGCACAGAACGTGTCTATTGTCGTTAACAAGGTCCATGTCCTCTTGAATTTCTACATCTTCGATGTAGAGAACATCGACCTGTTAATTGGGCACCTGCTTATGAGATTCATTGATGAATTTCATAGCAGGCACCTCAATGGTCAGATAGGGAAGAACCTAAACCTGTCCATTCCCTATGTTGGCTCGATTAACACTAAAATCGAGCTGAATCCCAAAACTGATCCGATAGAGCAGGTGATGGCAGCCACTGACCTAGAGGCATCACAACATAATCTAGAGGAGGAAGCTAAGGATTACATCGAAGAGCTAGAAATAGAGCTAGATAAACCACTAGAGCTAGATGAATCTGAGGCACTGTTGGCAGTCATTATAGACCAATTATAAACTACCAACTTGATCCAAAAATAGAAGAAGCAATCATATTATATACACACATCATTTGTAGTCAATTTATCTCGCACCTCTCACTTGTATCTTTAGTCTAGATTAGTAGTTGAGCAAGGCAAGAGCTAACAAGGAGAGCTTGTCTCCTTGGAAGAAAGGATCTTCTTGGTATGAATAATATTCAATCTTCTTCCATGAGCAAGTTCTATTTATCTTTATATGATTATGCATATGAACTAGAGTATGGTTGTGTTCTCATCATGTTCATAGTATATGAACGAGTTCTTAGTTCTTGTGCTATGTTCTTGATATGTTCATCATTGTTCTTCATTGTTCATCAAATTAGTAGGATTAGGATTAGAATTAGGAATGGGATGATGGTTCACTATGCTGTGATGGTTGCTCTTAGCCTAGCCTGTCACTCCAAAGGGGTGGGGCCCGCAGGAGTTAGGAGTTGTTTCCAATTATGTGAACATGGTGTTCAGGTATGCGGGAATCAGTGGATGTGCGGGTATCTTTCGGGTAAAGGGGTAGGTGGTAGGGTAGTGACAGCTCTGTCATCCTTTGCATTTCCCCACGATCAGGTATTTCGATAGGAGTTCTGTAAAGTCTCTATCAGTTGGGTATCCACCTGCGGGGATCTCCCCTCATCTCAGGCTTAGTTCTAACTCTATTTATTGCTAATTAGATGTTCCACTAACTGTTCTATGCATAGTTATATGTGACCCATGCCTGCTCAAGTAGATTTATTTCTTTATTCTTTATTTATTATTTCTCTTCTATTTTATCTTTAAGGTTGATCCAATGTGTGTCTGTTGATATTTGGGAACGCAATAAGGAATTGATCCGCAAGCGCACGGATATCGGTGAGCACTTCACCCGGGAAATTATCCAGAGTATCGTATTTATTTTTTTACCACTAGGAGAAAGAGTGCATCTGACTAACCGGTCTATTACTACTAACCTTTAGGCACAAAGAATGTCTTTCGATGTGAGTGATAAATAGAGAAGACTGCAACCGTAGTCTCCTTCTAACCTTGGTAAGGATGATCTACTGTTCTAATGGGGAGGCTAACGGAATCTAGACAACACAAAGGATGTTCGACCCGCACCTATAAACCCTATCCTTCCTGCTAACGAGATGTGATCTACAAAGGTAGCTCGGAATTGTCACGTTCCTCACTACTACCACGGTCCAGCTAGTCAGGGAATATCTATGAGTACCATAGCCTAAACACCACGTTTACGCTAGCAATGATTACTCTAAACTCTACGCGAAGAGATTAAAGTAAACTCATAAACCATAAGAACAATAAAACAAGAACTTACTAGAATTTAGAAGTCGAATTACTGAAGAATCCTAGGAGCAAGCTTCGGGTTAGGAGAACTTGATCCCGCAGGTACAAGCTTGGAGTAGACACCGACAGGCCGGGCTTCCTCCAATCAACACCTCCACTCTATCTCTCTCAATCTAGTAGAAACTAGAAGATCTATTTCTACGTTACATTGATTGCTAAGTCTAAAAAGAAATATTAATTAGAGAAGAGGTTTTCCTTCGAGGGCACCCCTCAGTCTCTATGATAATTTCTTCATGTCTTCTCCAGGGGCCAGGGGGCCTCGCTTATATAGTCCTCCTCTTCTATGCGTTTTTGGGTCGATAGGCGAGGTGGTACTATGTTTTTCTTGATCCAATAGGTCGGTGGAATATTCCGAGCGAAAGAGTCCTGATTTGGCTCCAACAGGGGGGCGGGCGCCCAGGCTACCAGGGCGGGCGCCCTGGGCCTGGCCTAGTTTTGCCTCCGCTTCGGTCTCGTGGCTTCTGGAGTCTTCTAGATGAAGTAAAATTGCGCAGTGCGTTGATATCTCTATGTAATCCCGACATGTGGGCCTTTCTTCCTTATTTCCTGATAACCCTCTGCAAAAATAGATAAACAACAAAACTCGTGGAATTCTGTCAGATCAAACCCTAATTCTAGGTGATGGTTGCATATTGATCCTTTCTCTTGTTTATTTGATAATTAAAATTGATACTTAAGAACCGTCAACAAATACCCCCATACTTAGGCTTTTACTCGTCCTCGAGAAAAGGATGGTTAAGAACAATATCTAGGGTAAACATTTAAAACATTCTCTTTATATAATTGCAGGGTGTTAAAATTCCACTGTGTACCATAGTCAGGGATGTTTATGGTTAAGAGTAAAGATCCTTTATTCTCAATCCTGTCACTTGGAGTTTTTGTATATTTTTGAAAGAAAGTTAGCATACCTTTTGATCCTCATAGGTTCTCTCAGATCACTCATTATCTTTTATATATATCTCACTGAGGTTGTTTTATTTTTTTGCAAAAATTCTCAAGCATTCTTACTTTGCATTTATTGCCTGATCAAAACGGGATCCGAGGAGGGGAATGTCATACTCTTAGATCAAAGACTTTGGAAATTAAAAACTTTGTCAACTCTTACTGGCATATTGCTTATTAGAGGGACCATGGGCTATCATTTTTTTCTCTTTTTCTTCTTTTTTTTTAAGTGGATACCGAGGTACCCCTAATTCTACTGCCGGACACTTGTCCATTTTTTCTGCGAGGTTGTCGAGCACTTGCTCCTTTTTATTTCCTCGAAATATCTCTATTTTTGCATAGCCCATGCCTCTAATGCAATAATACTTCGGAAGAGTGAATCTTACTGAAATAGTGTCTTGATCTTGGGAGCATGATAAATCTCTCAACAAGGGTCTAAATCATTTTGAACAAACTCAATACAGAGCAGATAGCTTTTATAATCAATATTTCAGTTTTATCAGGCATATAAAACACTGAGGATGGTAGCTAGAAATTTGAATATTTTGAAATAAATTCTCCAAGCAACAATGATATCAAGAATAAGAAACTCATACTCTACCATCACATATTCCATATTGACTTAAGTAACACAGGGTTTTAAAATGATTTTATAATAATTGCAAGTTTTCAGGAAATATCATAGATTGAGATTAATCATGATTAGAAATATTTTAATCTTTTTATTTTATCATGTCGGAAACAATAATCTGCATAATCCAAAATATATATATGTGTAAAGTAAAGTGTGCAGAGTGTGTACCTGAATCGTGGAGTGGTGTAGTTGGAGTGTGTTTGGCATGTTGAGGGATCTCCCCCATACTTGTTTTCTGGCTTCTTGCACAAAAAAATAAAGTAGAGACACACAAGACATAATAATAATAATAGTAATACTCTTTATTGATCTTGAGGCATTTATTACAAAAGACTAGTAGCAAACTAATAATAAACTGATATTAGCAAACTTAAACCGAATTTAAAGATAGATGACTAAGATGCATTGCCTCCAGGTCTAATCTAGATAACTTAGCGGCGCTCTAATTCCTTAATCTTCTTGTTGGCACTGGCAAGATCCTGCCTAAGGCCTAGTATAATGGTGTTGTGGTTAGAGAGCTGCCTAGTGAGGGAATTAATCGAGGACTGGAGGTCTATGATAACTCTATCTAGCCTGTGAACTTCCTCATCAATATCCATTATAGTCTTGCGACGCTTAGGAGGTGTCTCAAAGGCATTGAGAGCGTGCTTCGGGGCTGCCTTTGGAGGGATGAAACGGACTTTGGCTGCTCTAATCCCTTCAAAGTAAGGCCTTTCCTCCTCTGAAGTGTAGCGTACGCTGCTGATCTCGCCGCTTCGGTTGGTCTTGACTCCAACGACCCTCTCATTGGGTCTAGGTGGAAGGATCCTTGTGCCGATTGGCACCTTGATAGTGGTCTTCGTCTTGGATGATGGTCCTTTGAGGAGTAGGGGTTGTGGCGGTGCGGTGAGAACTGGTTGAGCATGGTAAGATTGGGCGGAGCTGCGTTGACGTAATGGCATGGCTTCTAGCTGACGCTCTGTGTTGGCCGGGACGAGAGCACGGGCATCGGGGTCTTCCACTGGCTCCATGTTGAGGTTGAAGGGGACGACTTCCCAATCGTCGTGGTACTTGTCGGCCATTGGAGTAGCAAGGAACTAATAAAATTTTAATTGAAGTAGAGCTAATTAAGCTCTAATTAAAGGAGAGAAAGCTTGGTGGCTTGGTGTTTGAAAACTGAGGTCAGGGGTCTGTTTATATAGGGGTCAAAAGGATGCCTCTATGGGTTGTTCGGGTTGCTCCCGTCGATGTGCGTGCGAAACTTTCCATCCGAGGGATTATTCGGATCACCCTAAGTGCATTTTCCATAACAGAGAAAGTCGGGACCGAGAGGGAACAGGGGCTGGGCGCCCGCCCTCTTTCTGGCTCCTCTTTGGGCCCACTTCTTCGAGCGTGTTTCTAGATACGGAATTATTTAGAAAAATATATATATTACCCAAAACCCCCAGACCAAAAGTGTCGGGCTTTAATTCTCTATGGGAAGGTAAAAATGGACTACGTCTATTTCTTCAAATTCCTCATTGGGCTCTAAAAATAATTTAAGACGTTGACCATTTACCTTGAATAACGTACCTTCGCTATTTTGAAGTGTGATAGCTCCGTGGGATGATGAATTGATTACCTTGAATGGTCCTTCCCATTTGCTCCAGAGTTTTCCATGCCCGAAAAGCTTTACCCTGGAATTAAAAAGTAATACCTTATCTCCGGGTGTGAACTCCTTCTTGATTCTCTTGTCATGCCACCTCTTGACTCTTTCTTTGTAGATCTTTGAATTGTGATATGCCTTCTCTCGCCATTCTTCCAATTCTGATAGTTGCATTCTTCTATAATCTCCAGCAACATCTAGCTCCATATTCCATCCCTTTATGGCCCAGTGTGCTTTGAACTCTAGTTCAACAGGTAGATGGCAAGTCTTCCCGTACACCAGTTGGTATGGAGACATTCCAATTGAGGTCTTGTATGCTGTCCAGTATGCCCAGAGTGCATCGGGTAACTTGTCTTTCCATGCCGTTCCCATTTCATTTACTGTCTTCTGAAGAATATTCTTGATTTGTTTGTTGGAAGTCTCTGCTTGGCCACTTGTCTGAGGATGATAGGGGGTAGCGACGTTGTGACGGATTCCATGTCTTGATTGATATTGCTTGAAGCGTTTGTCGATGAAGTGTGCTCCTCCATCACTTATCACTACTCTGGGAACTCCAAATCTTGGAAATATAATTTCTTCGAACATCCTCTTTGAACTGACATTGTCGGCATGCTTGCAAGGTAATGCCTCTACCCACTTGGAGACATAGTCAACTGCCACCAAGATGTACTCACACTTCTTTGAGGGAGGAAATGGACCCATGTAGTCTATTCCCCAGACATCAAAGAGCTCAATCTGAAGGTTGTTGGTGAGTGGCATTGCGTCCCTTGTATTTATGTTTCCGTGCCTTTGACATGGCCCACATCTTCTGATATATTGCTTCGTGTCTTCATACATTGTTGGCCAATAGAATCCACACTGCCAGATCTTTGAATGTGTACGGAATGCTCCATAATGACCTCCATATGGTGATGAATGGCATCTGTCGATGATCTTCCATCCTTCCTCAGTGGTCACACATCTCCTGAGTAAGCCATCAGAGCATACTCGGAAGAGGTATGGCTCGTCCCATATATGTGAACGACTTTCTTGAATAAGTTTCTTCTTGTTTGCTCCTGGTGGTACATACCCTGAAACCATAAAATTAACAATATCTGCATACCAGGGGTCAGACCTGTTAATCCCGTAGAGCATGTCGTCCCGGAGTGAATCATTGATTGGGGTTTCCTGTGGACTCTTAAAATACATTCTAGACAGGTGATCAGCAACATAATTTTCTACTCCCTTTTTATCTTTTATTTCTAAGTCAAATTCTTGGAGTAATAAAATCCATCTAATCAGGCGAGGTTTAGCATCTTTTTTAGTGAGCAAATATTTTAGTGCAGCATGATCAGTGTAAACAATTATTTTAGCTCCAACTAAATAAGATCTAAATTTATCAATGGCAAAGACAACAGCCAGAAGCTCTTTTTCAGTGGTTGCATAATTAAGTTGAGCTCCTGTCAAAGTTTTACTGGCATAAGCAATTGCATGATGCTTCTTATTTTTAGTTTGTCCTAATACTGCCCCCACAGCATAATCACTAGCATCACACATAATTTCAAAAGGCAACGACCAATCAGGGGGTTGAATGATTGGTGCAGAGATGAGTGCTTTCTTTAATAAATTGAAAGATGTTAGACATGCATCATCAAATTCGAAAGGAGCATCCTTGGCTAGCAAAAGAGTAAGTGGTCTAGCAATAAATGAAAAATCTTTTATGAATCTACGGTAAAAACCAGCATGGCCAAGAAAGCTTCGAATTCCTTTTATGTTCACAGGTGGAGGTAGTTGTTCAATTACTTCAATTTTAGCTTTGTCTACCTCAATACCTCTTTCAGACACTAAGTGTCCTAGCACTATTCCTTCCCTAACCATAAAATGACATTTTTCCCAATTAAGGATTAAGTGCTTTTCTTCACATCTTTGCAAAACCTTGTCTAAGTTTTCAAGACAACTATCAAAAGTTTTTCCATAAACAGAGAAATCATCCATGAAAACTTCCATAATCTCTTCAATCATAGAAAATATAGACATCATGCATCTTTGAAAAGAAGCTGGTGCATTACATAACCCAAAAGACATTCTACAGTAAGCATAAGTTCCATAAGGGCATGTAAAAGTGGTTTTGCTTTGATCATCGGGATGGATCGGGATTTGATGATACCCTGAATATTCATCTAAGAAACAGAAGAATGAATGGTTTGCTAACCGCTCTAGCATCTCATCTATAAAAGGTAAAGGAAAGTGATCCTTTCTCGTGGCTTTGTTTAGTTTTCTATAGTCTATGCACATCCGCCATCCTGTGACGGTGCGTTGCGGAATTAGCTCGTTCTTTTCATTCATAATAACTGTCATGCCTCCCTTTTTAGGCACAACTTGTACTGGGCTTACCCACTCACTGTGCGGCACAGGATATATAATCCCTGCATGCAGCAACTTTATAACTTCCTTTTTAACTACCTCTCTCATAGTGTTATTAAGTCTACGTTGGGGTTCTCGAGAGGGTGTAACAGAAGGATCTGTTGGAATACGATGGGTACAAATCATATGACTGATTCCTGTAAGATCTTGAAGTGAGTAGCCAAAAACTGAGTGATGTTTCTCAAGAATGGTCATTAATCGCAGAGTTTGATCCTGAGTGAGTTTATCACTAATGATCACAGGGAACTCTGGATTATTGTTTAGGAAAGCATAGGTAAGACCGGGTGGTAAAGTTTTAAGTTCTATGGGGGGTCTAGGTGTTTCTGCAAACTCATCTAAGGGTTCAGGCTCAGAAGGTTCGTCTTCTTCTTCTGTGAAGAAAGGAGTTTCGTCTTCTAAGTCTGGTTCATCTAAAAGCTCTAGAGATGCAGCCTTTACTTCCTCCATAGGATCAGGCAAAAGATATGACTCGGCCTTATTCTTTAAGGAGTGTGAAATTATTATTGGGAATTTAAAAGTTTTTCCAAAAGAAATGTGTAGCTTTCCAGTATGACCTTCATAAAGGAGTCTTCTAAAAGGTTGTCCTATCAACAGGTCAAAGTCCCATGTATCAAAGATATAGAAGTTCAAATGATCCATGGAGCCTTCTACCGTAAGAGGTAAGACATTAATAATTCCAAGACTGGGGACTAATCGTCCCGAAGATTCCTTTATGACCTTTGTTGTAGGGGTTAAGATAAGATTTTTAAATAGTTTAAGTGCAAAAGATTCAAACATGATGTTGATCCCCACAACAGGATTATAAAGAGCATTAAATCGATCAGAATTATAAGCACAGCGTATAGTTATAGAGGGTGTGTCCAACAGGATCACATCAGAGGAGCTCTGATTCCTCCAACCATTCGCTACTCATTACAGAGATAAGCTCTCTCAATTGATATTCACTTGGTAAATAAATGCTAAACTGGCCGTTTTGGGGTTTGTCAATAGAATGGTAGTTTGAAATATTTCCAAAATCGGCAAAAAGATCGGATTCTATATCCAGCATGAAGTCCGGTGGTGGAATTTCTTCCTCTTGAGGCTCAAAACTTGGGATAGCTAAAGTAGATGAAGATTTTGGCAGAGTGTCTACTTCAGCTTCGTAGGTTTCATCATGAAGGGTATTATCCATCTCAGCTTCTAGGATTCTATCTAGGATCACTCTAGCTTCATCAGCAGGGATGCGAAAGAAAGAACCTCTAGACATTGTGTGTAGCATTTGTTTGTGATTTTTCTGAAGACCTCGAAAAAAGTGAAATAAAAGAACAGGGTATTCAAGATTAAGGTTTGGACCAGATTCTAAAAGATTAGAAAAACGTTTCCAGGATTTTCCCAAAGTTTCATTATCTTTTTGTTTAAAAGATAGGACTTCGAGTCTAAGGTCGGCTATACGGTCAAGGGAATAGAAATCTAGACAAAAGTTGGCTCGTAAGACTCCCCATTCACCTTGTTGTTGACTTACCTTCTGGCTGTACCATTGTCTAGCTTCTCCCCTTAGAGAAAAAGGAAAAAGCTTCCAACGTAAAGTCTTATTAGAAATGCCTTCAATGCGAAGACAATCACAAGTTTGCTCAAAATCTCTAATATGAAGGTAAGGGTTTTCGTCTTCCTTTCCCGAAAAAGATAGGTTTTGAATCATGGCAATCAACCTAGAACTTAACTTATACTGGGATGTTTGGATAGGTTGTGATGATTCCCATGGTAAAAGGTCAGTTGCTAAAGGGATTGCAGACTCATGGATCGATTTAGAATTTTGGTTTTCCATAAGGTAAGAGTAAAGAAAAATAAATAAAGAATATAAAAGATAAGAAAAGATAAAAGTATAGATACAAGCTAGCAGCAAGACACAGGTTATCTCAGCAACCGTCTTTCTCCCCGGCAACGGCGCCAGAAATGCTTGTTGATATTTGGAAACGCAATAAGGAATTGATCCGCAAGCGCACGGATATCGGTGAGCACTTCACCCGGGAAATTATCCAGAGTATCGTATTTATTTTTTTTACCACTAGGAGAAAGAGTGCATCTGACTAACCGGTCTATTACTACTAACCTTTAGGCACAAAGAATGTCTTTCGATGTGAGTGATAAATATAGAAGACTGCAACCGTAGTCTCCTTCTAACCTTGGTAAGGATGATCTACTATTCTAATGGGGAGGCTAACGGAATCTAGACAACACAAAGGATGTTCGACTCGCACCTATAAACCCTATCCTTCCTGCTAACGAGATGTGATCTACAAAGGTAGCTCAGAATTGTCACGTTCCTCACTACTACCACGGTCCAGCTAGTCAGGGAATATCTATGAGTACCCCAGCCTAAACACCACGTTTACGCTAGCAAAGATTACTCTAAACTCTATGCGAAGAGATTAAAATAAACTCATAAACCATAAGAACAATAAAACAAGAACTTACTAGAATTTAGAAGTCGAATTACTGAAGAATCCTAGGAGCAAGCTTCGGGTTAGGAGAACTTGATCCCGCAGGTACAAGCTTGGAGTAGACACCGACAGGCCGGGCTTCCTCCAATCAACACCTCCACTCTATCTCTCTCAATCTAGTAGAAACTAGAAGATCTATTTCTACCTTACATTGATTGCTAAGCCTAAAAAGAAATATTAATTAGAGAAGAGGTTTTCCTTCGAGGGCACCCCTCAGTCTCTATGATAATTTCTTCATGTCTTCTCCAGGGGCCAGGGGGCCTCGCTTATATAGTCCTCCTCTTCTATGCGTTTTTGGGTCGATAGGCGAGGTGGTACTATGTTTTTCTTGATCCAATAGGTCGGTGGAATATCCCGAGCGAAAGAGTCCTGATTTGGCTCCAACAGGGGGGCGGGCGCCCAGGCTACCAGGGCGGGCGCCCTGGGCCTGGCCCAGTTTTGCCTCCGCTTCGGTCTCGTGGCTTCTGGAGTCTTCTAGATGAAGTAAAATTGCGCGGTGCGTTGATATCTCTATGTAATCCCGACATGTGGGCCTTTCTTCCTTATTTCCTGATAACCCCCTGCAGAAATAGATAAACTATAAAACTCGTGGAATTCTGTCAGATCAAACCCTAATTCTAGGTGATGGTTGCATATTGATCCTTTATCTTGTTTATTTGATAATTAAAATTGATACTTAAGAACCATCAACAGTGTCCACTATCTTGAATATCATGTTTATTCGTGTTTACTCTATGTCTACCAAGCATTCAATAAGTAATCATGTTTGATCCCATTGCCTTCCTATGGGAATTATAAATTCGACACTCTTGAATACTCACGGGTTGAAATGTTACAATGATAGTTCTGTCCGCTTGCAGTTATATTACTTTTTCATTCATGAACTATCGATTAGTGTACCTAGTGCCACAGCTTTGCATATCGCAAGTAAGAATGGTTAGGAAGGCCAATCCGGCATTCCTAATTGTTGTTACCACAGCTTGATCCCCCTGTACGTGTACAAGTTGCTAATGGTGCAGTGCTGTAATGTGATTCCCATCTGCCTGAAGCATCTTGGTCTATGCAGGGTTGCTTGTTTAATGCCAACCTCAAGATTCTTCCACTATCTCCTTATGATATGATCTTGGGGTGGATTGGTTGTCTAGCTTCTGTCCCATGCAGGTGCATTGGGCTCAACGTTGGCTCTCTATTCTTTATAAGGGTATGTTGACGGTCCTTAATGCTCACATTTAACCGTCAACTAATCATGTAAAAGGATCCAAATGCAACTGACACCCAGACTTAGGGTTTGATCTGACAGAATTCCACGAGTTTTGGTGTTTGTCTATTTCTGCAGGGGGTTATCCGGAAATACAGAAGAAAGGCCCACACATCGGGTTTACATAGAGATATTAATGTGCCGCGCAATTTTCTATCATCTAAAAGACTCCAGAAGCCACGGGAACGAATGGGAAGCCGAGAGGGCTCAGGGACAGGGCGCCCCCCCACCTTCAGTGTCCAATTCGGACCCGTTTCGCGGATCACACTCCACCGACCTAAAGGATCAAGGAAAACCATGCGATTAATGTCGGTTTGATCCGATGGCCCAGATTCATCTTAAAAGACTATATAAGCAAGGCCCCTTGGCCCCTGGAGAGCATACCTCTTCTACAGAATCATAGTAGGGTTTCAATTCTTCATCCAAGTAGAGAGGATCCCTCTAGTTCATCTAGTTCTTAGTTCTAGTTCATCTAGTTCTATTTCATCTAGTTCTAGTTCCTCTAGTTCTAGTTCTAGTTAGTTCTAGTTGTAATCTAGAAAATAGGGAGAGAGAAGAGGAGAGCGGAGGAGGAGGAGCCGGATCTGTCGGATCTTCCTCAACATTGTACTTTTGCAGCAACTGGTTCGTTCTTCATCGTTCTCCAGGTTCTTCAATTCATAATTCCTGTGTTCTTTAATTACTTTTATTTACATTCAAGTTATTTACTGGATTCCTGCTTGCATCAAGTGCTCTAGTCTTTATAACGCTAGAGTAGTAATTAATAGATTAGACATGGTGTTTAGTCTTGCAATTACCTAGAATTGCACCCAATCCTGTGGATTGTTGTGGTAGCCCTAGGGTAGTGACAGCCCTAACGGTCAACGTATTCCACCTCATTCGGATCGGTGTTTGTAGGACCGTAGTCAGAGCTTCATAGCCCCCTTCTCTTCTCTTTCTGTGGTTAGTGTTCTGATCTAACAAAATAGATAATCTTGAAGTAATTCTTGATTCTTAGATCAACTAGAGAACTCTCAGGAAACTTCCTCTCTTCCCATCAAAAATAATTATATAGTTATCCTTGGGTGATCTTGAATCTTAATTAGTACACTCACATTTCCTGTGGAAAATCGATACTCTAGAATACTCCCGGGTGAAAGCTACATTGGTATCCGTGCGCTTGCGGATTTGTCTATTTGCGTTTAAAATACCCAACAAGCTTTCTAGCGCCGTTGCTGGGGAACGGTAGCTGTGCTTGTTTCGAACCAAGTCGTTCATGTATCCTTTTTCATTTCCTTTTTTACCACACTTACCTTACCATTTTCACCACACCACATGGATTTCACTCCAAGCATTAATGAGCATGAAATTTATTTCATAGCCACTTCGTTTACTCCATGCTCATATGCAACATCTTCCCAATCCATTGGTCTCTCCAACATCACCATATTCGAGATCTCCAACCCCCTCTTCCTTTCTATTTATAAAAACATTAAAAGGGCGGTTGTCGATGCATATGTCTATAATAAATTTTGCAGATCTCGTTGAGTTGATCTTGATATAGGTCAGCGTTGGAGGGGAAACCACTTCGCAGACATAAATTAATGGTTTCCCAAGGACAAGCTTAGTGTCCTAAAATAAGCATTGATCAGATCGTAACAAGAGCTTTTTATTATTTGCAACATTACCTCATGTATTGAGCCTATAAGGATAATGGTAAAAAATTCCTTCGGGTATTCTTGTCACTAACCTTTCCAGGGTTGGAGCAAGAAGATCGGATGAATGACAAGCACAAGGTATGTCCAACCAATCATCATACAACATTGAATTAAACTCATCCAAACTTGAATTTTGCAAAATTCAAGCTTGGGGGAGTACTTTACATAAAAACATCCTTTGCCATGTTGCTATGTTGGTTGTCCCTACCTTTGAGACATGCTCAAATTGTTAAATACTAATCACACTACTTCATCTCTACTTGAGTAGATCTCTATAAATGATCTCATGCTACCTTTATTTGCTTCAGTATATGTCTAGGTTTGTAGTAGTTTCAGTTATCTCTTAATTAAGCATGGTGCTTAGTTTAGGAATGATGATCTTACTTCCATGGGATTTTAAATTAAGCATAGTGCCTAGGTTAAAATGCCCTCCTAAATCAAATTAGACATGGTGTCTATGTTGACTTTTGAGCCGATAGTATGCTATAGTAGATATTAGATATTTTGTTGGACTAACCCCTGCAGGAAAACTTTCAATATCGACCTGGGAAGTCCTGAGGTAAACTCACATTGGAGACAACAAGAGAGACACATGAAATTAACAATTTACACAAGGAAGGCATAGCTCATAAGAGATGATCCATGGAGGGTGCCACAAACACGATGCACAACCGCTAAGAAAGGAAAACTTCCACAAGGAGATACTGTACCATCACTCTTCAAGTAAGGTAACATCTTAAGGTACTTGACTATCACTTTATAAGTATCTCCTTGGTTCTGGCGTTCACATGAGTAAAAGCGACAAACATGTATGATTTACAACTCTAGATTAACCAAACCAATCGATTCAATATGTGTAGTCCTTCCACCTTTGTGATCCCACACTCCTAATCATATGAGAGCAAAAATGTGTACAATCAAACTTTGGAAGATATATACAAAACATAAATATAGATAGATTATCTTTCCATTAGGTTGAGCCATCTGATTTGACAAATGTTTTAAATGTTGTACTCATGATCTTATTATCCATCTACTTTGTCTTGCTCACTATGCTTAAGGTTAGAAGAACAAATACACTTTTGGTTCTATTGGTGTTTTCCACCAACAGGGCCCATGCACTTGATCTCTGCCTTGTCTCTATGAGCAGGTACACTTCGAGCAAAATATGAAGAAGTTTTACAACTCCTAGACTCCACCATGTAAAGAACCTGGATCTACGAGCACAAACACACAGAGCAGGATGCTGCCAACACCTAGACACGCAAGAGAGGTGGAGGTATGCACCAGCTCAAGGAAGTAGACATGTTGTCTGCCAAGCTATACCTACTCATGAAGAAGCTCGATGATAGAGCTGGAGATAAGAAGGAAGTCATGCACGTCTACGACTCTCACATGACATGTGAGGAGTGTGGAGATACTCGACACTCAGGCAATCACTACCCTGAGATGCTTGAGGACGTGAACTACATCAACAATAACAACAACAACTACTACTACAACCATCCTCAACAAAATCAAGGTTGGAATCAACAGAGGCCTAACTACTCTGGTAATTATCAAGGTAACAATTCTTACAACAATAATAAGAATTTTCCACCTCTGAGAGAGTTAGTGTCTAATCAAGGAAAGTTAATGGATAACCTATCTAAGAAATTGGCATCTAATGATAAAATGTTAGAAAATATAAATAATAGAATGAACAATTTCTCTACTGCCATCAAGAATCAAATTAGAATTAATAAAATGATTGAATCTCAGTTAAATCAAATAGCTGCTACTGTTCCTGCTACTAACCCCTGTATACCATTACAACCGGAAGGATTAGAATCTACAAATCTTGTAGACATGTTTGATGCAGGTAATTGGAGTAACTCCGTTACTGAATTCACTACTGACCTTAACTTCTGCCGATTAAGAGAGGCGATCCAGGACGCCCCGTCATTCCGATCTCCATCGGCATTGTGGACGTCCTAGAAGCACTCTGTGACTTTGGCTCCAGTGTCAACATTATACCCAGGGTACTCTATGAAAAAATCTTTACATATACTTTATTAGAGACAACCATATGTTTGCAGTTTGCAGATCAGACAATAAGTTTTCCAAAAGGAATATTGAAGAACCTTTGTGTCCGAGTTGGTACCTTGTACGCCCCAGCAGACTTCGTGGTGATAGAGACCGGTAATGACGAGAGAGCACCCATTATCTTAGGGAGGCCAATCTTGAACACCTCGGGAGCTGTCATCTACGCTAGTGCTGCCAAGATCAGTTTCTACATCAAAGGGAGGACGAAGACGTTTTCCTTCAAGAACAAGACTACACAAATCCCAGATCAATCCAGACGTGAATCAAGGAAGAGGACCAACAGGAGGAACAGGAACAAGCAAGTATGGACCGAGTCAGCTAAGATGGTCACTGCAGTTCATGGAGGCCAAGATCATAGATTTAAGTCACCATTTCTGACCAAGAAGGACGACCCAGGAATGCCAAGCATCTATTGCTCTATAAATGGATACAACTTCTACAAGACGACTTGCGACATAGGATCGGGCATCAACATAATGGCCGCAGTCACCTATCGGCTCTTGTTCGGAACCATGCCCCTAACACCAACATACATTCAGCTCCAGATGGCAGATCAGACGTTTCGGGAGGTTAAAGGAACAGTAACTGATGTCCCAGTCAAAATAGATGATCATTTTGTCTACACAGACTTTCAGGTTATTGACATGGGAGAAGACGAGGACGATCCACCCATCATCCTTTGAAGACCGTTCCTCAGCACCGTTAAAGCAATTATCTACTTTGGAACCGGAGAAGTCCATATGCACTTCCCCTTAGAGAAGGTACGCCGTTATTTTACTGACCCTAACTACATCTTTGAAGAATCTAAGCAGGTCAGAAAACGACGCAACCGCAACCAGAGGAGGCAAATCATCAAGGACGGATGGGCAGACTATGAAGGAGAAGTGGTAAGGTCAGAAGACATACAGTTTAAACAGAATTATCCTGAGGAGACCGTAGCACCAAGTCAGGCGTGGAGAGAGAAGATAACTATACATGAAGAGGAGGCGCTGCCGGAAGTACCGACTACGCCACCCAACGAATCCTAGGGCAATTGAGAAAGAGGAGAGTCCCGTTTAGAGGACTTAAAAACACCGAACGCCTTTGCCAAGAGGTAAAGTTGGTAGTTATCCTTTCCCTTTCAATTATTTCAAACAGTTTACTTAGTCATGTCCATACTATCCTAAAAAGAAAATAAAAATGTGAAAACAGTAAGCCCCATGTGAGGATACGAGTGGCATAAAACCCATAAGTACATTCACTGTGGTGGCATAAAAATATTTTTTCTGCTCTATAAAACGAAAATATAAAAATAGGGAGTAACATTTATTAAGGAGTCTCAACATGATAAAGGCTAGATATTTATGCCAACACTTAATCAGTTCCACAAGCTTTGTTGTCTATTTGAGCTCCACAGAATTTAAGAATCAAGAAGACTAGCAGACAGAGGACATTCTAATCACTGTCAGAATACTGCCGACTTTCAAATACACCTCCGCCACCTGCTAGCTACATCAAAAGAAATTACGTCAAAATTCAGCTTGGGGGAGAGCACCCTCATTTATCCCGCTAAGTATATATATCTATCTTTATACTTATACTATATTAAAATATAAATATACATAACTATGAAAAAAACTAAATAAAGATTTTATGCTTATACATATATATATCTTTTGCTTAGTGTGTTTAATAAATAAATAAAGTGGCTATGCTAATCTGAATCTTAATAATAAAACTCTAGCATGGATATGATGAATAGTTGCTCTGCCTAATTTTAAAATTTGAAGTTCTCTCTCAAGTTTAGACATAACTGTTATGATTTAAAGCTTGCTCTAAACCTGAACTTGTGGGAAGAAAACTTGATCTGAAGTCTAAGTTGTTAACGGATACGATATGGGAAGGTTGAGCTACTGTTTATCTGTTCCTAGAGATGCTAGAATTCTAGAGAATTTTATCTTTGAAAATCTTTAAAATATTACATGATGAGTTCCTGTATGGTGAGAGTTTAAATTCCTATCACAGCCATATATACATGCTTGCTAGACTTTGAGCTACACATTTACTATTTACTGCTTATGAGCATTGAGTGTGGTCAAGCTGTGTAGATCCTTAGGAGCTTGTCATGTGGTTAAATCAAGATTCACTTGCACGTTCACTCACATATGCTGCTTCTACTCCGGAAGTACCATCCACATATATCCACTCATTTCCATCTCCAGAATCACCTAAAAATATTCTACTCCTGATCCGGGAGAGAATAGCCAAAAATATTTCTGTTTTTCCCTTGTGAAATAAATGCTCAAGTTATCTTGTTACTACCACTTGCTATATTATCTCAAGAGATGAGTGCTCTGAAGAAAAAAAAGAAAAGATAAGAGGAAATAAAAAGGGGCAAGTGCCCGAAACCTCGAAAGAAAATAAAAAGTGAGACAAGAGGTAAAAATGGACAAGTGTCCGACAGTAGAATTAGGCGTACAAGATACCCAGCTGAGAGAAAAGAAAAAGAAAAGCATCTCATTCTCATAAAGTTTCAGAAAGCAAGGAATGTATGTATCCCCTCAAAGAGCAAAAGTAGAATTAGACTTCCACAATTGTTATCCCCATGATCACCATATACCATTCATTCGCCACACATACACATCTTGATTTGGCTTATTGATTTGTTTCTTTGGATCCATGGTTTTACTATACAATAAATGTCTTGTAAGTATGTATACTTTATCTCCCACCTATGAGCTCCAGATATTAAAGCCTTATTAGAGTAGGGTGGGAGAGAAGGCAATATGCTTTATACCATAAATACCATATATATTGAGAGAAGGCTTATACCATCACTGCCTTGGTAAGGATCCAGAAATACCACAAAAGAGAGATCTGAGAGAGTCATACAAGGAATCTCTGAGTTTTATTTGAAAATCAGCAAAAACTCCAGAGCTATAGCTGATCAATAATAAGAGACATGGCACTTGACTAGACTGTTCTATCTTTTAACCACTCAAGACAGAAGTGACGGTTACAAGTCCCATGGTGAAAGGTAAAGTAAGTAAGTTTTAAGTCTTAACAGTTTACTCTAACTCAGAGATGAGATCTTATTTAAAAGCATGTGTACCGTCCATTTTTAACGGCATTACAACAACTTGTGATCCATCCCTGAGTCTATCCTTGCTCAGGGACGAGCAAGAGTTAAGCTTGGGGGAGTTTGTTGACGGTCCTTAAGTATCAAATTTAATTATCAAATAAATAAAGAAAAGGATCCAAATAAAATCAACATCCAGATTTAGGGTTTTATCTGACAGAATTCCACGAGTTTTGGTGTTTGTCTATTTCTGCAGGGGGTTATCAGGAAATATGGAAGAAAGGCCCACACGTCGGGATTACATAGAGATATCTACGTGCCACGCAATTATCTTACATCTAGAAGACTCCAGAAGCCACGGGAAGGAAGCGGAGGCCGAACGAGGCCAGGCACTGGGCGCCCGCCCAGTTGACCTGGGCGCCCGCCCCCTCTCTGAGTTGGATCAGGACTCTCTTTCGGGACTAATCTCAAACCAACCTAAAGGATCAAGGATAACCGTTCAATCAATATCGGTTTGATCCAATGACCCATATTCACTTGAAGGGACTATAAAACCAGACCCCCTGGCCCCTGGAGGAGAGAGCCTCTCAACCCTAATTCATTATTCCTCAAGTGAGAATAAGCATGGGCGTAGTCTTGTCTCGCAATGATTGCTAAGTATGCTTGCACTAACTATGATAATGCTAGACTATATAGTTGAGAATAACTTCGGAAATATTCTTGTAGTTCGTTCTAGTACCATGCTAATGACTTTCTAGAGTATCTAATTGAGGTGCTTATCATATTTATTATGTGGCTAAGTTATGCTGATCAGATTAGTTATCTTTGTCACTATTCATTACCTTATATCCTTTATGTGACACTTACCCCAGTATGAAAGAGTTAGATAAATGTTATCAATTATACAGGCAATGATAGATACTCAACCTCATAGTCCATTCGGTAATCAATATTGATGGTTGCTAATCCCTTCCCAGTGGTAAAAATATAGATAACGATACCTAGAATACTTCCCGGTTAAAATGCTACATTGGTATTAATCTGTGCGCTTGCAGATCCCATTCATTATTTATTTAGAAGAGCAATTGCATATTTCAATACTGCATCTCTCATGTCATGCTGGGGATGACAACTTGGCTTAAGTGGTATGAGGGATAGGTTTGGCATTTTTGGCACCGTTATCAGAATTAGAAAACTAAGTCTACTTTTGGTAGTGATGTTAAGAATACCCAATAGGTGCAGTCGTAGTCTTCTCTATACATCGCTCACATCAAATCACAGTGGTTGTAGCCTAAAGGTTAGTAGTAATAGATTTGGTTAGTCAGATGCACGCTTTCTCCTAGTGGTAAAATATAAATACGAAACTCTGGATAACCTCCTAGGTGAATTGCTCACCGATATCCGTGCGCTTGCGGATCTTTTCCTAATTGGGTTACCAAATATCAACAAGCATTTCTGGCGCCGTTGCCGGGGAGAGAGACATTTTGCTGAGATAACCTTGAGTCTTGCTACTAGCTTGTATCTATACTTTTACTTTTCCTTTTCTTTTTATATTCCTTATATTCTTTATTCTTACCTTATGGAAAACCAAGATTCTAAATCAATCTATCATTTTGCAAACCTTCAGAAACTAACCTTTTACCATGGGAGTCATCACAGCCTATCCAAACATCCCAGTATAGGTTAAGTTCAAGGTTGATTGCCATGATTGAGAACCTATCTTTCTCGGGAAAAGAAGACGAAAACCCTTACCTTCATATTAGAGATTTTGAGAAAACATGCGATTGTTTTCGCATTGAAGGCATTTCTGATAAAACTTTATGTTGGAAGCTTTTTCCTTTTTCTTTAAGAGGAGAAGCTAGACGATGGTATAGTCAGAAGGTAAGTCAACAACGAGGTGAATAGGG